>NC_141937.1:14134130-14436148 GCF_057802395.1 Ceratotherium simum simum | reverse complement strand
GGGTTAATTTCCAAAACATATAAAGAACTCATACAACTCAATAACAAAAAACAACAATCTGATTAAAGAATCGGCAGAGGAACTGAATAGACAGTTTTCCAAAGAAGACATTCAAATGGCCAAGAGGTACGTGGAAAGATGGTCCACAACAGTCATCATCATGGAAATGCAAATCAAAACCACAATGAGATATCACCTCACATCTGTTAGAAAGGCTATTAACAAAAAGAAATAACAAGTATTGTTGAGGAGGTGGAGAAAAGACAACACTGTGCACTGTTGGTGGGGATGTAAATTGGTTCAGCCACTATGGAAAACAGTATGGAAGTTCCTCAAAAAAATAAAAAAAGGAACTACCATATGATCCAGCAATCCCACTTCTGGGCATATGTCCAAAGGAAATGAAAACAGGTATAGAAAAGATACCTGCACTCCCATGTTTATTGTAGCATTATTCACAATACCTAAGATATGGAAACCACCAAAGTGTCTGTCAATGGATGAATGGATAAAGAAGATGTGGTGTATGTATACAATGGAATATTATTCAGTCATGAGAAAGAAGGAAATTCTGTCATTTGCGATAACATAGATGGACCTTGAGGGCATTATGCTAAGTGAGATAAGTCAGACAGAAAAAGACAAATACTGTATGATCTCACTTGTATATGGAATCTAAAAAAGCTGAACTCATAGAAACAGAGAGTATAATGGTGGTTACCAGGTGCTGAGGGGTGGGGGAAATGGGGAGATGTTGGTCAAAGGGTACAAACTTCCAGTTAGAAGATAAATAAGTTCTGGGGATCTAATGCACAGCATTGTGATTATAGTTAACAATAATGTATTATATACTTCAAAGTTGCTAAGAGACTAGAGCTTAAATATTCTCACCACAAAAAAGAAATGATAATTATGTGATGTGATGGAGTTGTTAGCTAACACTACAGTGGTAATCATATTGCAATATATAGATATATCAAACCAACCCATTGTACACCTTAAACTTATACAGTGTTATATGTCAATTAAAGAAAACCCATCTATACAGTTTGAGCAATGAACAAAATAAAACAAGATAAAACTTAAAAGGATAAATATAAGGAAATGAATTTGGACCTAAAAAAACTGCATAAAACTAGGATGGGGGAAACATAGCCTAACAGGAGGGTAGTTCTAGGCAATTCTAGGCAATCTACTAGACAATAAATTCAGTATTAATCAACAGTACAATGTAAACAAAATAGTTAATGGAAATTTAGAATGCATTACTAGAAGCATGTTTTCTAAAACAGGCTGATGAAAGATCTTCTCTGGGCTGGTTAAACAGTTACATTCAATTCTGGTCACCACAATTTAAGAAAGAAATTGAAATATGTTCAGAAGACTAGAAGGAGGAGAGTTAATAAAAAACCTCAAAGATATCTCATAAGAATACTACTTTTAGAACAAAAGTTTTTGCTCTAAAGAAGAGAAGACTCAGATAATCAGAATCATAGTTTTCTAATACTTGCAGTGATGCCATGTAGAAGAGAATATATAGATCTGCTTTGTAAGATCCCAAATGTTACAAGATGATTGATGAATAGAAGCAGTTGAGAGACTCTTGCTTCCATATGTGGAAAGTCTGTCTGACACTCAGATGAGACCTTAATTTACCTGGTTAGCATCAAGCCAACAATTCTTGAGCATTCAAGCCAAGGCTGAACAACTCTTTATAAAAGGTGATTTACAGTGGCTTCAAGTTTACATGGATGGTTTAGACTGAGAAAATCTTAGTTCTCTTAGTTCTAAGGTTATTGTTCTTGAAATGGGCTGCCCAAGCTAACTACTCTCTTCAAAACTCATTTGAGGGGCCTGCCTGGTGGCGCAAGTGGTTAAGTGCGCGTGCTCCGCTGTTGCGGGCCAGGGTCCACAGGTTCGGATCCCAGGCGCGCACCGACGCACCACTTGGCAAGCCACGCTGTGGCGGCGTCCCATAGAAAGTGGAGGAAGATGGGCATGGATGTTAGCCCAGGGCCAGTCTTCCTCAACAAAAAACAGAGGAGGATTGGCAGATGTTAGCACAGGGCTGATCTTCCTCACCAAAAAAAAAAAGAAAAAAAATGCATTTGGGCGGGAGATGGGGAATTCCTGTTTTGATCAACACTCTTGTAGATCATATTGTCAATCCTTGAGCATTGACTAATAGTGGTCTTCATCTTTTTTGTTTGTATATTGTTTCCCAGTAGGACTGTAAAACTCTTAAGGGAAGTAGAGAGAAAAAAAGTGTATCTCATATATGTTGATTTTCCTGAAATCTAGCAATGTTTTCTGTCAATAGTAGATGCACAATAAATATTGAGTATTGATGATGGTAAATGTGAAAGATTCCTCTGATTATTAAAAATAGCTATTTTCCACAGGCAGAGATTGGATCTTTTTACATATAATTCTTAGAGCTCTAAGGCACACTGTCAAGTTTGAACAGTGCTCCTCATCCTTTCCCAACGTATCCCTCATGGAGGATGGCGGTACGCTCATATCCAAGAAGCCCAGAGAACTGGAGCCTGAATGGCCTGCTGCCACATGCTTCCTTGCCCGCTCATATTTTATCTTAAAAATCCATATAAAAATTGCTTGGCATTTTGATATATTCAAGTATAAATACAAGAACAGTTGTTTTATATTTCCTAACTTTGGAAAAAAAAAGAATGTTCCTACATTTTTCTTAATGGTCAAGATGTTGCTGTCGTGAGCTAATCAATTTTGGAAAATTAGGCTGAATTGGAAAAGAACTGACTCTGCACACCAAAATTAGCGTTTTCTCATCTAACTCTTGCTGTAAGAATATTTTTAGAACTCAAACTCACAAATATACAAATGGCACTATCCTCCATCCCCACCCCCAAGTGGCAGTACAGTATGGTGACTATACGAGCTCTGGAGTCAGGCTGTCTGTGTCCAAATATTGCCTCTGCCATCAATTGGATGACCTTTGATTAGTCATTTAACCTCTTTGTGTCCCCGTTTCCTCATCTGCAGATAATTGTTGATAATAATAGAACACATCAGTACATCATTACTACTGTAAAGATTAAATGGATTGAACATGTAAGATACTTGGAACAATTCTTTGTACATACAGTAAGCACTCCTTAAGTGACAGCTCTCTCAAGGTTCATAATGTTCATAATGTTGTCAAAAAGTTGGTGTGGTACAATGTTTTCAGGCTACAGATGCTGAAGATTTCCATCAGTATCTTCTTGCTGAGAGAACATTTCACGTCTTATAGGGTGGCTTGTAAAGTTTTTGTATCCGTTGGGTAGAATCTTCTCATCTCAGGGATCTACACAAAGGCTTACTCAGTGAAGAAAGAAGACTAATGGCTTGGTTTTTCATTTCACCACTAACACTGTAATTTTTATCACATGTAAAGGAACTGAGTCTCAAGTGACTCATAGCACCCACAATCAACTCCTTATCTAACAATGAAACTTCATTATAATTGCAGCCATCTTGTCACGTTTAGTGAAAGCATTCAGTTTTGCCACATAGTTGTTGATTCAGTGTTTAGCCCCAAAAAGGTATTTGCTAAATAAGCCAAATTTGTGAGGCCCTCTTTAGCACTGGGGTGGACAAGGAAGCAATTCACCACATACAGATATTTATTCCTAGTTGTGATGTATTTTCCCTGTGAAGGAATACAACTCACTACTCAATTTAAAATTTCTGATAACCACCCTGGTTCAGCTAAGCCAGCGTATATCTACGTAACGGAGCAAGCTTTCAATGTCACTTCCTATCTCATGACATGTTTACCTAAAAAGAGTTGTATCCAAACCAGTTTTTGCTTTTTTGGGGGGGGGTATTTTCTAGTGTACTTTTTTCGAAATCACCATTTTATGATTACATTAGAACTATGAGAAATTCAAGAAGGAAACTCATCGTGCATTCAGAGTGAATAATCCTAAGAACATGACTCTGGTCCACACTTTGGGTGCTTAGATCTGTAACTCCCTCAGTGACTATATCCATGCAATTCCTTTTCCTAGGTGATATACAAAGCTTGCTAAAATGTCATGATGTTGAGTCATCACTTCTCTCTTCACGTTCATAATATTGTCACACATATTTATAAATATATAAACATATATCATAAATATATATAAACATATAAAAGACTGAAAAGTAATTACTGCTGTGCCTTCCTCTCTCTTCAAAGTACAGAATCAGATCAGTGTCAGTCCCTCTCCTTGTTTTGGTTCACGTGCGTCTACTGGACACATTTAAAAGCATTATTTGACAGGGCTATTTGATAAGGGCACCTTGTGCAGCTTCTGCTGTGAATTTTTGTCCCTAGGAGATTCAGCCATTTCTATTCCACAGAACATCACAATTTCTACTCTTATGATTCTGCACTTCTATCAACTTTCTATTTTCTTCTTTTGACTATGCTTTTTTTTTAGAGTATAGTGGCTTTAAAGTAAGAAAGATCCGGACTGGGATCACAAATGTCTCCCTTGTACTGGCTATGCGGCATTGAGTAAGTTACTTAACCTCTGCCTTTGTAAGACAGGGAAGCGATATTTACTTCACCCAGTAGTTGTAAGGAATAGAAGAAAACATATTTATTGCCGTTATTACTGCTAACCTAGTAGCATGCCAAGTGAGCAGCACTCAATAATCTGTAATCACAATAATAATAATTGCTGCTCTTCTTATTACCCCTAGACAAACTTTGTCTTCATATTTACAAAAAATACCTGGTGATTTTTCTTTAAATTTTATGATGGATTTTTAAATATAACTACAAGGGTGATAGACTTACTTGGTAATTGCCAAGGTTTTCACATGAAGAGTTAAAACTTGGGCCTTGCTATTTAAAGTGTGGTCCACGGACCATGAGCATCACATCTCCTGGGAGATTATTAGGAATGACAATCTGAAGCCACACCTCAGACTTACTGCATCTGATTTTGAATTTTAACAAGATCCCCAGGTAATCTGTGTACACTTTAAGGCCTCAGGTCACACTAAGTTGCAAACTTGAGGTATTGTGATTGGTGTGTAGAGGAGATACATTCACAAGAGTCGGAAAGAAATGGTGTGTTCTAGGGAAAAATCTACGAGAGGAAAGATCACAAAGGCCTTGTTGAACTACTACCCTTTCAATGCTCATCTCCCTTATCATCCCCTCTCTGTCTTCTTTCTTTTCATTTGGGCAGAAAGAGGTGCTTCCCTCAGTGTCCACACAGTATTGTACACCTACCACTTTGAGTTGTAATCTGTGCACAAGCCTGCTTAAATTACTGGGCTCTGACACCCTAGAGAGTCTCTCCCTTCTGGGTATCACCAGCATCTGGTGGAGGCGCTTCCTCCTAGCAATCTTTGCAGACCATCCCAGCCTGTGGGAAGGTACCTGGCACTGCTTGACCTTTTCTGATCTGTAATTCCATATTGTTTTATAGCTTTGCCATTTGTGAGTTTTTCCTACAAGACTATGAGTTCTTTGAGGGCAGAGGCTGGGCCGTTCATCTTAGTACTCTTGGTACAAATGAAAAGATTAATTGTGCGTTTCAATTAAACTCCCACCAAGAACTGACATTTTCGTAAGCTAGAGCAAGTATTCCACTCCACATAGAACCATCCCTCTATTTTACTCAGAGGAAAAAAGTTAATTTAACAAGGAGAAATATCTCTCATAAAGTTTATTCTCTTTTTTCTTCTTAAAATGTTGGTAGCTATTAATGTTTACGTATTTGGGGATCTAATATAAGCCAGTATCTAATTTTACACATAAAATTTAAAATTAGTTATTTTGATGTTAATATCATCAAAAAGATATATGGTAAAAAGCACCATATTTTCCAGGAACTTCATCACATGAATAAGCTTGAGAACCAGTGAGCTCAGTCAATGTGTGTTAAATCAGTGAAACAAGAGAAAGAGGAGGCTTCTTTCTAGCATAGGTGAGTAGACAGGTTCTCTAACAGAGGCCAGATTTGCACAGTTAAGATAAAGAAGAAGGTCATTCAATTATTCAGCTATTTCAGAAAGTCTAGAAGACCAATATGGATAAAGCAGAGCTTTGAAAAACTCAATTTTTACCTGACTCATTCAGGCTTTGCTTTAGTTTAGAACAGTAGCATTAGCTTAGGGTGAATGTTTTAGAAATGGGACCAAAAATACATCACAGTAAGAGTGATATTTGTCATAAACACTGCATGGTGACAATGAGAATCCTTAGCATGGCCCTATTACTTTCATTATGCCATTCTAGAAAATACTAGTGATTAATATAGAGTCATAATGTGTTTACTTAGGAAAGTACTGACAGCACTTTCATCTATATGACATATTCATTTTAAGATTCATCAAACTGCTTTTCAGAGAGCAGACACGCTTATTATTTCAAGTCACATAAAGAAGATAAGCAAGTTAACATAAAGAAAGAAGTAAAAAGACTTAAAATGTGAAAAGAAAAAAAACTCAGTAGAGAAAACAAAACCACAACATTTGAAAAAGGGTGTGCCAGAGACTGTTTCTCCTAATCGTAATTATTCATATAATTATTTAAGATAGTTACACAAACAGGGATAATTGCTATGGAAATTCAATACAGAGCAATGTTTATATAAACATGTTAAACAGGACTAAAGAGACTAATACTGTGTGAAAAGATCCCCAGAAGGAGCTAAAACACACAAAATGGATCCCATTTATGCTTGTGTTTAATGTAATATCTCTATGTGCTATTCAAATCTTTTTCTACAACTAAGTCAATGTAGGTTTCCTCTGATTCTCTCTTGCACTTCATAATAATTTCTATATTGAAGAACAGCTTCACTTTGCTGTCTCCTCAGATGTATTCAGCATATGTATTCAGCATACTAGGCAGTATATTACCTATTCTTTCCAAAGCTACATTCTGTATATTTTCTCTTACAATAATGTACATCTAAAAAAGAACATTTAAAGATATAGTCAAGTAACCAGTAAACTTTTTCAAAAGCTTGTGTTCTACTCAAGGTAAAAATTCATCAAAGAAGATTTATGGTTATTTCTCCTTACAGTACATTATTTTGTCTGTTTAATCAAAAATAATTATTTTCTTTCACTCTGCCTTTAACATAAGTATTTTCAGCAAACTGGTCCTGTTATAAAGTTCAAAGGTCAATCTTTTTTATTTCTTTAAGAAACACACCAACCTCCAGAAAAGACACAAGTGATGGAGTCAATTAAATTTAATCAGCACTCTTCACTCACACAGCAAAACATTTTTACTTGTTCTAGGAAGAGGGGGCAGCAGTTATTAGAAAGCCTATGCATCTGATAGCCTTTCTAAAACAAGAAAAGGACACTACTAGAAAAGAAAACTACAGGCCAATACCCCTGATGAATATAGATGCAAAAATTCTCAATAAAATACTAGCAAACAGAATTCAGCAGCACAGTAAAAGAATCATTCACCATGATCAAGTGGGATTTATCCCTGGGATGCAAGGATGGTTCAACATATGCAAATCAATCAATGTGATATATCACAGTTATAGAATGATAGAAAAGAATCATATCATAATCTCAATAGATGCATAAAAAGCATTTGACAAAATTCAACAGCTATTCATGACAAAAATTCTTAACAAATTAAGCATAGAAGGAACACACATCAACATAATAAAGGCCATATATGACAACCCCACAGCTAACACCATGCTCAACAGTGAAAGGTTGAAAGCCTTTCCTCTAAGATCAGGAATAAGATAAGGGTATCCACTCTCACCAGTCTTATTCAACATAGTACTAGAAGTCCTAGCTAGAGCAATCAGACAGGAAAAGGAAATAAAAGGTCTCAGAATTGGAAAGAAAGAAGTAAAACTGTCTCTATTTGCAGATGACATGATTTTATATGTAGAAAATCCTAAAGCCTCAACCAAAAAACTGTTAGATCTAATCAATGAATTCATTAAACTTGCAGGATACAAAATTAACATACAAAAGTCAGTAGCATTTCTATACAATAATGAATTTTCTGAAAAAGAAATAAAAAATAAATCCCATTTCCAATAGCATCAAAAACAATAATATACTTACGAATAAATTTAACTAAGGACGTGCAAGATCTCTACTCTGAAAATTATAAGACATTGATGACAGAAATTGAAGAAGACACAAATAAATGGAAAGGTATCCCATGTTCACGGATTGGAAGAATTAATATTGTTAAAATGTCAATACTACCAAAAGCCATTTATAGATTCAATGCAATCCCTATCAAGATTCCAATGCCATTTTTTATAGAAGTAGAAAAAAACACTCCTAAAATTTATACGGAGCCACAAAAGACCCCGAATAGCCAAAGAAATCCAGAGAAAGAACAAAGCAGGAGGCATCGCACTTCCTGATTTCAATCTATACTATAAAGCTATAGTCATCAAAACAGTATGGTACTGTCATAAAAACAGAAAAATCGACCAATGAAACAGAACTAAGAGCCCATAAATAAACCAAAGCATATATAGTCAACTAATATTTGACAAGAGAGCCAAGAAAACTCAATGGAGAAAAGATAGTCTGTTCAATAAATGGTGCTGAGATAACTGGATATTCACATGTAAAAGAATGAAACTGGACCCAAATCTTACACCACTCACAGAAATTAACTCAAAATGGATTAAAGACTTAAATGGAAGAACTGAAACCAAGAAACTCCTAGAAGAAAACACAGGGATAAAGCTCCTTGACAGGTGCTTTGGTAGTGATTTTTTGTATATGACACCTAAAGTATAAGTAACAAAATCAAAAATAAACAAGTGAGACTACATCAAAATAAAAGCTTCTGCACAGCAAAGGAAACCATCAACAAAGTGAAAAGACAACTAATGGAATGGGAAAAAATATTTGCAAACCATATATATGATAAGGGGTTAATATCCAAAATATATAAAGAATTCAATAGCAAAAAAATAAATAACTCAATTTAAAAAATGGGCAAAAGACCCGAATAGACATTTCTCCAAAGAAGATATATGAAAGGCCAACAGGTACATGAAAAGATGCTGAACATCACTAGTTATTAGGGAAAGGCAAATCAAAACCACGATGAAATATCACCTCATACCTGTTAGAGTGGCTATCATCAAAAAGACAAGAGATAACAAATGCTGGCATGGATGTGGAGAAAAGGGAACTCTTGTGCACTGTTGGTAGAATTGTAAATTAGTACAGCCACTATGGAAAACAGTATGGAGGATTCTCAAAAAATTAAAAATAGAATTACCATATGATCCAGCAATTCCACTTCTGGGAATATATCTGAAAGAAACAAAAACACTAACTCTAAAAGATATCTGCACCCTCATGTCCATGGCAGCATTATTTACAAACAGCCAAGACATGGAAACAACCTAACTGTCCACTGATGGATGAATGGATACAGAAGTTGTAGTACATATATATATATATGTACTACATATATTATTATATATATATAATGGAATATATTATAGTATATATATACTACATATATTATTATATATATATAATGGAATATTATTTAGCCATAAAAAAAGAAGAAATCTTACCATTTGCAACAACATGGATGGATCTTGAAGGCATTATGCTAAGTGAAATAAGTTAGACAGAGAAAGACAAATCCTGTATGATCTTACTTATATGTGGAATCTAAAAAAAAAAAAATCCAAAAATCGAACTCATAGAAAAAGAGATCAGACTTGTGGTTACCAGAGGTGGAGGGTGGGGGAGGGGGAATGGAAGGAAGGTGGTCAAGAGATACAGACTCTCATTTATAAGACAAATAAGTACTAGGGATGTAATGTACACCATGATGACTATAGCTAACTCTGCTGTATATGATATATAGAGAAGTTGTTAGAGTAAATCTCAAGGGTTCTCATCACACAGAGAAAATTTTTTTCCTTTTCTTTTTTCTTTTGGTTGTATCTATATGAGAAGATGGCAGCCGAACTTATTGTGGTAATCATTTCACAACATATGTAAATCAAACCATCATCCTGTATGCCTTAAACTTATACAGTGATGTATGTCAATTATTTCTTAATAAAACTGGAAAAAAAAAAGAAAGAAAGCATTTCTGAATATATATTCAAAGGAACTGAAATCTGGATCTCAAAGAAATATCTGCACTCACATGTTCACTGCAGCATCATTCACAATAGCCAAGGTATGGAACAACTCTAATATCCATCCACGGACAAGCGGATAAAGAAAAAGTGGTATATACATACAATGGGACATTATTTAGCCTTAAAGAAGAAGGAAATCTTGCTATTTGTGACAACATGGATGGACCCGGGGGACAGTATGCTAAGTGAAATAAGCCAGACACAGAAAAACAGATATTGCATGATTTCACTTATTTGTGGAATCTAAAATAGTCAAACACATAGAAGCAGAGAGTAGAATGGTGGTTGCTAGAGACTGGGGAGTGGAGGAAATGGAGAAGTGCTGGTCAAAGGGTACAAAGTTTCAGTTATGCAAAATATATACTGTCTGCAGAGCTACTGTACAAAATAGGGCCTATGATTAACAATACGGTCATGTGCTACATAATGACATTTCGGTCAATGATGGACCACATATATGACGTTGGTCCCACAAGATTAGTATCATATAGCCTAGGTGTGTAGTAGGCTGTACCATCTAGCTTTGTGTAAGTGCACTCTATGATGTTTGCACAATGATGGAATCACCTAACAACTCATTCTCAGAATGTATCCTTATCTTTAAGCGATACATGACTGTACTATATTGTATACTTAAAAATTTGCTAAGGGAATAGCTCTTACATTAAGTGCTTTCATAACAAAAGGAAAAAAATTAAAAAAAGCAAAAGTGGCCAGAGGAAACTTCTGGAGGTGATGGTAAATTGATATTGATGATGGTTTCATGGGTGTATACTTACCTCCAAACACATCAAGTTTTGAATACATTAAATGTCTACAGCTTTTTTATGTCAATAATACCTCAATAAAGTAGTTATAAAAAGAAGAAAAAAAGGCTATGCATGACGATAAAGGAATAAAGGCTCCACCCAGAAGCCTCTGACACAGCTATTCCTAACCTCCCACTAAATACCTTCTGAAATATAGAAGAGAGATAAGAAGTAAAAGGACAGGTTTTGTTTGGAGGCGGGTAGGGGAGCATAATTATTCTCCATCATCATGTATTTGTAGAAGAGCACTGGTAATGACAGGAGCCTTGTTGGTTTGGTTTTTAACAAAGAGCAACTCTGGGGGGAGAAATGGATCTTGGCAGTAATATCCAGAACATAATCAGGCAAAACAGACATGATAAATATCTACTTCAAAGTTCCAGGGCTATTGTGAAGATATTAAATGCTAACTCTTTCTATACACAGGTATATATTATATGTGTATGTGTGTGTGTGTGTGTATATATATGGTACTCTTTCTATATATGGCATATATATATACATATATATGGTATATATGCATGTTTATATATATATAGAGAGAGAGAAACTCAGCACATAATGGGCACACAGAACATACTCAATTATCATTAGCTATTCACAATGTCATCATAATTCCTACTTCATCTATGACACTTTCCCATCTCACTAATCCTCTGGATTAAAATATTGACTCTCACACTATTGCTGGTGAAGGATCAGGGTGTTTTTTTGTTTTTAAATTTCCAATCAGCCACGGGAGCAATACTTCAGTCAAATACAACAAAAATGAATAATAAAATTTAAAAAATGTAATCTATAAGCCCCAATTAGTTTTTACTGTCAGATTTAATAGACATAAAAGCAATCCGTCAAATTGCTGTAAACATTTCTAAACGCTTACTCTCAATTTCATTACTTTGTTGTGGACCAATAACAAATGTTTTGCAAATCAGCACATGGATCTCATGTGGACACACATTGAATAGCAATGTTCTAACTCTTATTCTCTCTACCAAATGTTAGAACTAGCATTGTTAGGGAGAATATTCTCTACTGTGGTAGTTGAGAATTCAAATTATAACTCTAACTCTTACCCTTTGGGCAAGTTACATAACCACTTTGAGCCCTAGGTCATGAAATTATAAAATCAAGTTAATAATATTACCTAATTCACCAGGATGTGTGAGGATTAAATGAAAAGATCCCTGTAATGATCACAGTGCTAGGCACATGGTGAGCGCTCAATTTATGAAAATTACAGTTATTTTTATGCTTTTGTCTTTTCTATACAAGATTTTGGACTAATTATTTATCTTCAGCATCTAAGGCAGTGCCCTACTGTCAGTAGCTGCTCAGTTAATGCTGATGATAATAATTTGTCATGTAGGAACAGAAATATTAATATACTTAGGAGTGTGAAAAAGTATAAGCAATTCACATCCTGCTGGAAAAAATGCCATTGCATTGCTCTATTCCACATAATTCATAAGCCATTAAAATATTAAAAAAATAAAACACAATGCAATTATCATAGGTCTTAGCAAAAGTCAGCCTCATGAAACAAGGGCTTCTGACACTGTTACTGAGTTAGGGAGAAATGGATTATATAATGAAATATGAGTGGGATGCAGACAATTTTTTTAAGACTTTTTAAATTTTTATTTATTTATTTATTTAGTGAGGAGAACTAGCCCTGAGCTAACATCTGATGCTAATCCTCCCCTTCTTTTTCTTGAGGAAGAGTGGCCCTGAGCTAACATCCGTGCCCATCTTCCTCTACTTTATACGGGATGGGACGCTGCCCCAGCGTAGCTTAACAAGTGGTGCGTCAATGCGCGCCCAGGATCCGAACCTGCGAACCCCGGGTAACCACAGCAGAGCGTGCTCACTTAACCACTTGCGCCACCGGGCCAGCTCCTCAAAGACTCTTTTAAAGAGCAGTTTTAGGTTTACAACAGAATTGAGAGGGAGGTACAGAGATTTCCCGTATACCCCCTGCCCCCACACATACATAGCCTCCCCCATTATCAATGTCATTCACGAGAACAGTACATTTTTACTAAGGATGAATCTACATTGACACATCATAATTAACCCGAAGTCCACAGTTTGCCTATGAGTTCACTCTTGGTGGTGTACACTCTATGATTTGGACAAATGTGTAACGACACATGCATCATTATAATGTCAGAAGAGTATTTCCACTGCCCTAAAAGTCCTCTGTGCTCTGCCTATTCATCTGTCCCCTTGCTCCCCAATCCTGGCAATCACTAATCTTTTTATTGTATTCATAGTCTTGCCTTTTCCAGAATGTCTTATAGTTTGAATCATACAGTATGTAACCATTTCAGATTGGCTTCTTTCACTTAGTGATATGCATTTAAGGTTCCTCCATGTTTTTTTCACGACTTGATAGCTCATTTCTTTTTAAAGCTGAATAATATTCCATTGTCTGGATGTACCACAGTTTATTTATCCATTTATTCAAGCAACATCTTGGTTGCTTCCAAGTTTTGGCAATTCTGAACAAAGCTACTATAAACATCATGTGCAAGTTTTTGTGTGGGGATAAGTTTTCAGCTCCTTTGGGTAAATACCAAGGAGTGTGACTGCTGGACATGGTAAGAATATGTTTAGTTTTGTTAGAAGATGCCAAACTGTCTTCCAAAGTGGCTGTGCCATTTTACATTCAACCAGATTACTTTTTTTTACTGATCAGCTTTTACATGTATTCTCATGCAACCCTCAGAACAAACCTATGAGGTAGATTCTTGCCATTTTATATATTGGGAAACTGAAACCAGGGAGATTAGTCACTGGATATCCAGCCAATGCCCGGTACACGTTTAAACTTAAGACCGCCTATCTCCAGAGTCTATGATCCTTCTTTCTCTGCAAATAATTCCTAGGCAATGTGGTCTAGCACACATTTCTAGGGCAAAGCCCTGATAGGACCCAGAACGCTGAAGTAACAGCCCTCATGCAAATTTCTCTGCTAGGCAATGGGCATATCCCAGATGCTCCAGAAAGGCTGGATGGCTGAGTCCATCCATGATATATGATCTTGTCAACCTCTCTTGATGGTCTAGGCTTCTATATCTTTCTACAGGAACTTGGAATCATCAGAGTTAAATTGTTTTATTCATCAAGGAAGCATAAAGAAGAGTCAGCATTTATTTAAATACCTGCTGGTGGTTCATTACACAAACAAATTTACAGTACTTGGTTTACATTTCACATGAGCTGTGAAATATTCGATCTAAAATTAAAAGTATATAGATTGTGGTTTATAATTGAAGCTTTACAAACCCAGAAAATCAATGAACATGGATATATTAAGTTCCTACTATGTATAGCTCCTATCAGGCCAAAGATAGTGTCTTCTTCTTCATCTTAATGACCTATCAGTTTTCATTAAGTTGGTTTGCAATGAAAGTGCCTAGGTTGATTTGCCATAAAAGGACATCCCCTTGGTTGCAAATACACCTCCCAACGGGCTTGTAAAATATTTCAGCAAACAGTGTAAATGTTATTTCCCTAGAATTACCGTAAGGAAATGTATCACTCGTCTCCTGTGCAACCATCCCCTTCTGTTCCATCCTCTCCTCCAGTCCCTCCTCCATCCCAAGCCCAGGAGATGCAGCTACCATCTTTTCACCCAAACGGGCTTTGCTCCACTTGAGAAAGTCTTATTAGCATCTGCTTCTTTTCCAGGTGCAGCTTGAGGTGTCACAGGCATGCCTTTGATGGCCTGAGGATATTCTGTGAAATTTTCCAAGAGGGTTTAGCAATCAGGGTCCAAGGAGGTAACCGATAGCACAGTCAAATTTAAAGAGTGTTTATGAATGGGCTGTTTATTAAAGGTGTGGAAAAAATAGGGAGACCTCAAGGGAAAAGGAGGTATCGTGGAGTTAGGTCATAGGTAATAGGTATAGGTAACAGAGAAGCGATGTTACCACTCCTAGGTGTGCAGGCACAAGGAGAAAAAGTAGTTATCACAACCTCTGGACAGAGGGCTGTGTGGGGAGGGGCCTTCTGACCAAAGCTGTAACCTGAGGTAGGTCAAGACAAGGAGTCAGCTCAGGTGACTGCAGGAGTTAAGTATCCCCACCACTCCCACTGCCCATCCTTTGATCTGCTGCCGGTGTTAATATTGGCCAAACCCATCAATGGAGTCCATACAAATCAGTCTCCTACTACAGAGGAGGGTAGAGAAGAGAGGAGAATATTCTGGAGGGACAAATGGTGACTCATCCAGCAGTGAGGGCTGCTCTGTCGGCCCATTTTCATGTGTCTTCTGTGTACTGATGGGTTGGTGACAAAATGTATTGAAAGGGGCTCAATTATCCTTACTGAATGATAAGTATTCTATCTAAGTATGATATCTAGACTGAAAATAACATGGAAATGAAACTCAGATCTGCCTCAAGAGGTGTGTTTGAATTCGGATGTATTTTAGGACTATTAAGATGAGTGTTTCATGTCACTCTTGAAAAAAAAAGAAGGAATTTTTTTCAGCATTTAAAAAATTCTTGAGAAGGAAATGAACCCCACTATCCTCAAGAAAAGAGCTTCCCCTACTTGTGAGACAAATTTACACAATTTCTTACATTTCCAAAGCTATAGTGTTTTCTGTGGCTTGTTGTATAACCATGTACTTCTGGCTGTTCATTTGTACACAGCACAGCCAGAAGTCAGCAGTGTTCTGTTGATTCCAAATCAGTGTTTCTGAGTTTTAACAGGCAGACAAAATCAATTCAACATGAGTAGTATTTCTTCTAATAATACATCCCCTTCATTTTGTTTGGCTCTGCATCCCTTGTTTTAACTAGTCACGAAAATATGTTATCAAGAACACTTCATTCTCAACAGCTTCCTCACTACAAAACTCTTTCAAAGTAGAATGGACGTCAGAAATACTTGGAATTCTCTAGTCACTATATTGAAACAACTGTGGAGTAAGATGAAAAAAAAAATGGTTTCTTAATTCTGTAATTGGCAGGAAAAAGGCTGCCTTCCCAGTTGCCAGGTATATAGATGTTATAAACAGGATAGAGTTTATTAGAATTTCCTCCTTAACCTTAGTAAATTGGATGTTGTCAGCAATCTTTAGTCTCATCATTAACTGGTTTGGTAATATTTCAAAAAGGATTTTTGTATATACAGCAGTCCATGGTTAGTATCAAAGACAGATTGTTTATTGGTTGGTTGATTGTTTGCCTTTCATATGGAAAACTCAGTTTGGGAAAGGAGCTAAAATCCATTCTTTGAGCTTTCCTTTTGAAGTACACTATTAAGAGAGAAGAAGCTTGGTGAGGCAGGGGCCATCATCTCCTCTCTTGTTAGTGCAATTCAGCATGAAACCACGAGCTGCCCTGCCCTGGATGCTGATCAGAATAGAGAACAAAACTGGGTTGATTATTTCAACTAGATGAATTTACAAAATGATGAGTACGTAACAATACAAATAAATGAGTTCATACATTTTATTCTGTGCTGTATTTAAAAATTACTTATATAGATCAAATTAGGTAACCTGGCTTCAAATAAACTGAAAATAATTTGATTTATAATTTTGTAAAATTCCATTCTTATTTGTCATTCACAGGTAAACCCAGTTCAATATTGATAACATTTACAGAGAAAAAAGTGGAAAACAGTATAGAATAAAAGTGAAAAGGACTCTTTTACCTAGTTCTAGAAGAAATGAATAGCCATTTGGAAAGAGATAAAATTAATTGCATCTTTCAACCAAATACCAGAATGTACTCTATATATATTCCAGACATAGATGTGAAAATTGAAAATATACAAGTATTACAAGAAAACATTGGTGAATTCCTTTATAACCCGGGAGAAGGGCAAGTCTTGCAAACCGTGATCAAATTCTAGAAAAAATAAAAGACTTTGCATGGCAAAAAGCAAAACAAAACAAAAACAACACCACCATAAACATAATCAATAGATAAATGACAAACTGGAAGAAAATATTTTTAATTTATAGCTTAAAGGGTTAATTTCTAGATAAATAAAGAGCCCTTTTAAAAAGAAGAAAAGACCAAAAACCTAATAAAAATGAACAGAAGATGTATATAGATGATTCACTAAAAAGAATTATGTAATTACAGAGCCAGCCCCATGGCGTAGTGGTTAAGTTTGGTGCACTCTGTTTTGGTGGCCCAGGTTCATGGGTTCAGATCCCAGGTGCAAGCCTACACCATCTGTCAGCCATGCTGTCGTGGCAACCCACATACAAAATAGAGGAAGACCGGCACAGATGTTAGCTCAGGGCTAATCTTCCTCAAGCAAAAAAAAAAAAAAAGAGGAAGATTGGCAACGTAGTTAGCTCAGGGTGAATCTTCCTCACACACACACAAAACAAATTATATAATTGCACTTAAACATAAGAAAACAAAGTTTAACCTTATGTGTAACAAAATTAATACAAATTATATTACATTGATATATACCACTTCTCAAATATCAGATTTTTGAATCAAAAGCTTGACAATGTATCCTGTCAGAAACGCTGTGGAGAAAGAGCTACTTGCCATATACTACAGGAGGGGAAACAAAATTGTTTAACCCTTATGGAGGGGAATTTGGCAATATCTAACAAAAGTACACATGCATTTATCCTTTGAACTAGCCAATCTCACTTCCAAGAATGTACAGTGAAGATTCATCTCTATAAATATGAACCAGCACATGCATGTGTTTATACATTACAACATAATTTATAGTAATAAAAGACTGGAAACAACCAAAATGTTCATGAATGTGGGGGCTGGTTGAATAAACTATGATATGTTTTGTGGGTAAAGTGGTAGCCAAACCCTCTTCCCTTCTGCATGAGGATTTAACTTTTGGCTAACTGTCTAACACTGTATTCCTGACAACTTGATAAAAGTAGAATATCAACTACATCCCACCAATATTGCCTCTGATAAAAAAGACCCCTGACTGGTAAATTACATCTGGACTGGAGGGAATTGTAAATAAATTATAAATACCTTTACTGAGGGTGGTGACTTTCGTAACTAGGCTAATGCCTTGTGGAGACCCTGAAAACTATGCCTACGAACTGTTACAAGAGATCCTGGCTCCTGTGAGAGCTAGAGTGCCTCTCCACCCTCCCCCCAATCCCTACTCCCACCCTGTCTGCTATGGATCTCATCTCCTTGCACCTGAGATGTGTCACCTAGGGAGAAGAGCCCCTGAAGTGCCTTGTGGGCTGTCACCAACATGGACTGTCACATGGCTTCCTGCTGAGAGCAACGCTGATGCTGCCCTTAGGGTGTCTGTCTTTTATCCTTCTAAGTAAACTGATAGTCTCCTGAGTCTGAATGGCTAGGAGAACCTAAGAAAACTCCCTCGAGGGCACAACTATAAAATGGAGAACTATGCACCTGTAAAAATTGAGAAATATGTCTATGACTGATATGGAATAATTTCCAGCACATTTTGTGAAATGAGGAAAGAAAAGGACAGAATAATGGGTTTTGTATGTCTATAAAAATAAAAGAAAGGAAATAGAATATGTACGAGTGTATGTGTGTGTCACATATACACATACACACATATACATATTAGTTTACTTTTACCAAAGAAAATGACACAAAAAGGATAAACCAGATAATGATAGTAGTTACATTAGTGGGTGGGTAGGAAATGAGTAGAGGAAATAGGGACAATTAGAAAATTTCTCAGAGTATAACTTTTTACGTAGTTTTGACTTTTGAACCATGTTTTTCATGTTCAAGAAATAAAATTTAAAAAATTCTGAAATTGAACCTAAACATAAGCAAATAAACCTAATAGCATAGTAAATAATATAACCACAGACCAAAGAATTCACTGAAGTAATTTTTAAACACCACACTCTGACTATGTACATCCTTGGTGAGATATAAGCAAAGAAATCTGAAACTTCTCTCAGTAGGCTTTCTGTTAGCAGTAATATTAGTATGGTCATTATGAAACTATTATACACACATATAAGATAACACAAATATATAAACAAATAAATAAACGTAAAATAATAGTATTATTAAAAACAAAAACATTCAATCTAAGAGAAAAGGAGTAGAGATATAAGTTAAGAAAAATTATAATATTGCAACTGAATTGGAATTAGTCACATGACTTCATGATTTTTAAAATATATTTCCTTGCTCTTTCCACTGAAAAGCCTCAGAAGCAATGACACCCCAGTAGCAATAAACATACGTAGCATCCAGATCCTGGGTTACAAACATTATGCCCTACAAAAAGGAACCAGAATTCTGTGGAGAAATGGTGATTCCAGGTCTGATGTAGGAAAATCCTAAGATAATCCTAAGGAAATGCTTCAGGAGCAATGAGTTCACATAAAAAGCAAGAGGAGTCAGTTTGAAAAGGCTCCCATTGGCCAAAGTTAGATTAATTTAAACGTCTGAAAAATAATGCATGCATTTTATTTTAACAAACAATAAATAAAAATTCATGTCCATAGTAATACTAAAAAGGGGGCATGAAGCTCCTTTTTACAGAAGAATGCCAGCTAACAAATGTACTAGGAATGATAGAATTAGAAAATCATTGTGTTTCCCCAATTATGCAGCCACTATGGAAAACAGTATGGAGATTCCTCAAAAAATTAAGGATAGAACTAGCATACGATCCAGCTATTCCTCTGCTGGGTATTTATGCAAAGAACTTGAAAACACCAATGCATAAAGATACATGCACCTCTGTGTTCACTGCAGCACTATTCACAATAGCCAAGACTTGGAAGCAACCTAAGTGCCCATCAAGGGACGAATGGATAAAGAAGCTGTGGTATATATACACAATGGAGTACTACTCAGCCATAAGAAACAATGAAATCCAGCCATTTGTGACAATATGGATGGACATTGAGGGTATTATGCAAAGTGAAATAAGTCAGAGGGAGAAGGTCAAATACCATATGATCTCACTCATAAGTAGAAGATAAAAACAACAACAAACAGTCACATAGGGACAGAGATTGGATCGGTGGTTACCAGAGGGGAAGGGGGGAGGGAGGAGAGCGAAAGGGATAATTCGGCACATGTGTGTGGTGATGGGTTGTAATTAGTATTTGAGTGGTGAACATGATGTAATCTATGCAGAAATAGAAGTATAATGATGTATACCTGAAATTTATACAATGTTATAAACCAATGTTACCACAATAAACAAATAAATTTAAAAAAAAAGAAAAAAAAAAGGAATTGATTTAGTCAATAATAGCCAATGAACCCTGAAACCATAACATAAAAACCTGGGAACAAAACCTTTGTATGGGGCTGAAATATCACCGAATCTTTACTACTACTGCAAAAAAATGTACTTGCTTAGTGAAGAGATGTTTCAGTAACCACTTTCAGCAAGCATCACGAATGGGGGACCACCTGACATCGTGTACCTTGTAATTGATGCAGTATGAAGTACAACATGGAATACTCAGCCATCTACTACTCTTCCCAGGAAGTATTTCACTTGAATATCAAGTCTCTAGACCCAACTTTCAGGTTACAGAAATAAAGAAGACAGAGCAACAAGTTAAATGACACCAAGAAGAAACAATAAGTCAAATCCAAAATACAGGAAATTCTAAAATACAACTCTCCTGAGCTCCTTGCAAAATCATTACTATGGGGGAAAATGTAGGGGGATTGTTCTAGATTAAAAGGGATTAGAGAAATAGTACTAAATGTGATGCACAAGTTTGGATTAAATCCGGTTGGGGAAAAAAATGGCTGTAAATAATTCTTGGGACAATTGGGGAAACTTCAGTAGACTCTGGATATTAGATGATACTATAGAATTATTGTTAATTTGACTACGTGTGATAATGGTATTGTGAGTAAGTAGGAGACCATGCTTATTCTTTGGTGATGTACACTGAAATAACTTAGACATCAGGTTCCATGACATCTGCAGCCTTTCAAATGCTACATCTTTCTGCATGTTTTAAAATTTCATAATTAAACAGCTGCAGTGAAAATTAAAGAGAAGAAAATTATCACTAACAACAAAAACTAAATTGTAGCTATTTACAAGTAAAATTATTCCTTAGATGAGTAATAGGGACAAGAAGTGGGGAGTTTTCCTGCCAAGTTAGGTCAAAGTACCACTTGGGAAGAGAGAAGAAAATATTTGATGGAGTTGTTTTGGGGAGATCTGTACATTTTCCATTACCTAAAATAACCATTAATTGACATCATAAAGGGTGTTAACTAATGTATTCAGTGTTCAGAATTTTAAAATATTTTTATTATAATTTTATACAAAATAGTTTGGTAACAAGGAAGGTGAAGCTCATGAGAAAAATATGCAACCATACTTTTAGAACCTTTTTCAATCGACCACTGGAGAAATATTGTGTATATCATCTGTATAGTTTAGTAAGTACCACTAGCATCTGCATTGCTTAGTAAGTGCTTAGTAAGTAAGCTTACGTACTGTTTAAGGAGCAGAGTGTGGGGTAAACATAATCACCACTACTACTTTATAAAAATCTACCGGTTTTTTAAAAATATCAAGTTTTCTATATCTTTCCTAATTCTCTATTTGTTCTACCAATTACTCACAAAGGAATTTTGAGATCTCCAACTATTATTGTCAATTTTTTCTATTTCTTCTGCCAGTTCTATTAGTTTCTGCTTGGGGTATTTTGCAGCCCTCTTACTGTGTGAATACATATTTATCATTGTCATTTCTTCTTGATGAAATGTCCGTTTTTATTCCTGGTTATACTCTTTATTCTGAAGTCTAGGTCTTTGATACTAACATAGCTCCTCCAGATTTTTTATGATTCTTTATTTGACAGTATATCCTTGTTTATCCTTTTCCTCTTTACCTATTTGCACCTTTATATTTAAAGTGAGATTTTTTATAGGTAATATATATAGTCGGGTCTTACTTTGTTACGCAGTCTGAGGATATCTGCCTTTTAAGTGGAACGTTTAGGCCATTTATATTTAAAGTGGTTATTGACACGGTTAGTGTTAAGTCTACCATATTCCTCTGTTTTCTATTTGTCTCATCTCTTCTTTCTCCTTTCTTCTCCCTTGAGTATACTTCCATTACACATGCCTTAGTTCTTTGTATTATTATTGTTATACATTTTTTTTACATAGGTTATAAACCCCATGATACATTGTTATTATTTTTTCTTGAACCAATCAATAAATATTGAAAGAAAATGAAAAACAAGAAAAGAAATATTTCATATTTACCCACATATTTACCATGTCTGGCCGACTTCACTTCTTCGTGCAGTTCTGTTTCCACATGGTATCATTTTCTTTCTGGATGAATAACTTCCTCTAATATTTCATGTAGTACAGTTCTGTTTGGCACAAATATTCTCAGTTATTGGTGACCAGATAAAATTTTTATTTAGATGTTTATCTTGGAAGATAGATTGGGGGGTGTAAAAATTCTAGGGTGACTGTTTCAGCACCCTAGAATTCAGCACCCTAGCATTCAATGAATTTAAAATGTCACTCCATTATCTTCTGGCTTGAATAGTGTTTAAGAGAAGTTTGTAGTCATATTTACCATTATTTGTCTGTACCTTGTGTGTCTGCATGGTCTGGCTGCTGTTAGGATTTCTATTTATTACTGTTTTTTATATTATCATAATGTTTATTGGTGTGGTTTATCTTGCTTGAGCTTCACCAAACTTGTTGGAACTGTGAGTTTACAGAATTCATCAACTTTGGAAAACTGTTAGCTATTATTTCTTCAAATATTTTTTGTGCACTGTCTCCTCTCAAACTCTGGAACTCCAGTTACATACATATTACATAGCTTGACACTCAGGCTCTGTTCATATCATCATGATCATCATCAGCAGCAGCGGCATCAGCATCATCATCATCAATAGTTTTTAGGGGATAGATTAAAAAATAGTTATTATAGCTGCCATCAGAGATTTGTAAAAAAATTCTCTTTGGGAAAATGCTGAAACAGATTAAGGTCTATGCCATAGCCCGATTTATGGGAGACAAACATTTTTAATTTCTTTTAAATTTTTAACTAATGGATCATTTCCTACAGGCAAGCTTGCAGAAGGAAAAGCTGGCAGAGTGATGAGTCTGTTTTTATGGAAATAAGGTCATTAGTACTCATCTTTGATGGAAACAATTCATTAATTCTTGGACAATACTGATGAGACAAGAGGGAAGGAGAAACAAACAAGAAACAGAATCAGTAAATATCACTTCATGGCTTAGATCTTGGAACTGAAATGTAAGAACTGTTATAACATGAATTAAATTGAAACCAAAAGAGCTGTATTTTAACAAGGAAAAATTTGAGATTGTAAGCTAAAATTGCTTGAATTTGTTGATGCTGCAAACTATAAAATCGTATGCTAATCTTGAGGAGACAATGTTAGTTTTACCATATTAAAAACTTTAATATAGCTTTCCAGATAAAGGGTTTATTTTTGAAGACACATACACACATGCATGCACAAATACTGAAAATATCACTATAAACCTCATTATCATGAAATAGGAATGTTGGCAGTATTGATACATAATATTCAGGCATGATGTGTGATCTTGGGTTGTGAGAATGTAGTGATGAATAACTCCCTGGAATTTGAATGAGTGACTAGTTCATTCAATTAGCAGAGGGAGGAGATGGCCACATTGGAGAGAATAGGTCTTCTGGCACACAGGGTGGTAGAAGGGTTTGGCTACTCAAGGATGGGAATAGCAGAGCTTCCATCACCCAGTCTGGAGCTTTATCAATGCTAAACAGAAGTAGCAGTGGTGTTTTCTCTACAGCTGCCCCACTGGGCCTTGCTCCTGAATGCTTAGCAACAAAGCCAGTCTTCCCTGACCGTCTTAGAAATCTGTGAGCTACCTAAAAGCCCTTAATAAATCTGTTTCCTGTTTTATTCTAGAGTGTATTCTATATCTCATTGACATAGAAATCAAGAAAATGCATTGGAGTTAACTACACGGGAATCAGTGACAACCAGAGGATGGGCTGTTTTAACACAGTCATAGGACGTTAGATTGATTGGGGGAGTGAGACACAAAGGAGAGGTAGGGAAAGGAAGCCAGCTAGCTTAAACAACTCTTTCAAAAAGTTTTGGAGGTAGTGACGTCAGCATAATGGTGAAGTGAGTTGTTCTCTTAGTCTCTCCTCTTTAAGTTACAACTAAATGGACATTCATTAACCAGCAGATAACTCCCTGCACAGCAGAATAGTATGTCTGAGAGATCCATGCAGCTATATATCTGAAGGTGGGAGGACTGGATCTCTGGGAGGCAGTGGAACTAGGTGAGCGAACCCCTCCCTGGTGGCAGTGAGCCAGGTTGCGGATCCTCACACAGTGGCCAGCACGACTGTAACAGGAGGTGGAGACAGCTCAGCCTGTGTGAATGCTCTCAGAGTTGCAGCCTGGCCTATGGGAGTGCCCACTCATGGGAGCAACCACTGTGCTGTGACAGACCCACTGGTGGGAATGCTCTACTCCAAGTGGTGGTAGCTCAGCCCCCATGAAGGCATGCTTCTACTGAGCAGAGCACAGGTGAGAAGGTGCCGTCCCTGCTCAGAAGGTGCCTCCATCCGCAGAGCACAGCAACCTGTGGGACCCGCCAACTGGTGGCTCAACCCTTGTGTGGGCGCCCCTCCCTCCTAGTGCAGTGCAGGTGAGAAAGTGCCCTGGCTGCTCAAAAGGCACCCCACCCACAGAGGACAGCAGTGCACAGGATCCACTGAGTGGCAGCATAGCCCTCGCATAGGCGCCCCTCCTGCCTAGCACACAGCAGCTCAGCCAGTCCCCTGCTGAGCACAGAGGCCCCGCCCACAGTGCCCAACCCACTCGCCCAGCACAGAGGCTCTGCCCGGGTGAGCACAACCTTCAGAGAGGCTGCGGTCAGCCCAGGTAAACACAGAATAGCCTGAACCTGCACAACTTCCAGCAGATGGAGTGGGATCAGAAAACACAGCTCCTGCTCTTGCCAAGCAGTGGCAGATGGAATCTGCAATTTGATACTACCAAAAATGCACAAGCAAAGGATCAATTCATCAAACAACATGAAGAACTACAGTAACACTTCAGAGCAGAAGGAAAATGACAAGTCTCTAGAAACCAATCCTGAAGTCACAGAAATTTACAATCTAAATGACAGAGAATTCAAAATAGTAGTCATAAAGAAACTCGATGAGTTACAAAAAAAACTCAGAAAGACAGTTCAAGGAGCTCCAGAATAAAATTAACAAGCAGAAGGAATTCTTCACCAAAGAGACTGAAACTCTACAAAAAAAAAAAACAAACAAACAAACAGAAATTCTAGATATGAAGAACACAATTAATGAGATAAAAAATAATCCAGAAATCATAAAAAATAGAGCTCATGTTATACAGGACAGAATTGGTGAATTAGAGGACAAAAATACAGAAATGCTTCAAGTAGAGGAGGAAAGAGAACTAAGGTTTTTAAAAAATGAAGAAATTCTTTGAGAAACATCTAACTCAATTAGAAAAAGCAACATAAGTATTCCAGAGGAAGAAGAGCGGGAGAAAGCAGAGAGCTTGTTCAAGAAATAATAGCTGAGAACTTCCCAAACTTGGGGAAGGAACTTAAAAGTACATGAAGCCAATAGAACTCTAATTACATCAACATAAAAAGATGTTACTATTAAATCCAAGGCATTTAATAGTAAAACTGGCAAAAGTCAATGACAAAGAAAAAAATACTAAGTGTAGCAAGGCAGAAGAAAATAACCTATCAAGGAACCCCTATCAGGCTTTCAGCGGATTTCTCAGCAGAAACCTTACAGGCTAGGAGAGAGTGGAATAATATATTCAAAACACTGAAAGACAAAAACTTTCAGCCAAGAATACTCTCTCCAGTGAAACTATACATCAGATATGATGGAGAAATAAAAGCTTTCACAGACAGACAAAAGCTGAGGGAGTTCATTGCCACTAAACTTCCCTTACAAGACATGATGAAGGAAGGCCTCCTACCTGAAGGAGGAAAAAGGCAAAGGTTTACAAAGCTTTGAGCAAGGATATAAATAGACAGATAAAATTAAAAAACTGCAGCTCTCTATCAGAACAGGTTAGCAAACATTTAATTACAACATAAAAGATAAAGGGAAGGAAAGCATCAAAAATAACTATAAACACTTCAATTTAGTCACAAACTCACAACACAAAAAAGAAGAATTTGTCACAAGAATAACTCAGAAGGGGAAGAGGAAAGGGATGGAACCTGCTTAGGCTAATAGAGATAAGAGGCTATCAGAAAATGGACTATCTCATCTATCAGATCTTTTATACAAAGCTCATGGTAACCACTAAACAAAGAATCACAATAGAGCGAAAAATCATAAATAAAGAGAAAACCATCATAGAAAACCACCAAACTGAAACGGCAATCAGAAATACAAGGGAAGAGAAACAATGGAAATATAGAACAACCCGAAAACAAGAGATAAAATGGCAGTATTAAGCCCTCATATATAAATAATCACTCTAAATGTAAATGGATTGAATTCTCCAATTAAAAGACACAGAGTGGCTGGATGGATTAAAAAATAAGACCCCACAATACGCTGCCTCCAGGAAACACATCTCAGCTGTAAAGACAAGGATAGGCTCAGAGCAAAGGGATGGAAGGGGATACTCCAAGCAAATGGCAAGCAAAAGAAAGCAGGCATTGCCATATTTTTATCAGACAAAGTAGACTTCAAGATAAAAAAGACAAGGAGAGACAAAGAGAGGCAGTATATAATGATAAAAAGGACATTCCACCAAGAAGACATAACAATTATGAATATATATGCACCTAACAGAGAAGCACCTAGGTATATAAAGCAACTAATAACAGACCAAAAGGGAGAAATTGATAGCAACACAATAATAGTAGGGGACCTCAACACCCCACTTACATCAATGGATAGATCATCCATACAGAAAGTCAACAAGGAAACAGTGGCCTTAAATGAAACACTAGACCAGATGGACTTAATAGATATATATAGAACATTCCATCCAATGACAGCAGAATACACCTTCTTCTCAAGTACACATGGAACATCCTCAAAGATGGACCATATGTTGGGAAACAATGCAAGCTTCAATAAATTTAAGAAGACTGAAATCATATCAAGCATCTTTTCTGACCACAATGCTATGAAACTAGAAATCAACTACAAGAAAAAAGCTAGGAAAGCCACAAATATGTGGAGACTAAACAACATGCTACTGAACAACCATTGGATCAATGAAGAAATCAAAGGAGAAATAAAAACATACCAGGAGACAAATTAAAATGAAAATACAACATATAAACTCTTATGGGATGCACAAAAGTGGTTCTAAGAGGGAAATTTATAGCAATACACGCTTACCTCAACAAACAAGAAAAATCTCAAATAAGTAATCTTAAATTACACCTAACAGAACTAGAAAAAGAAGAGTGAACATAGCCTAAAATCAGCAGAAGGAGGGAAATAATAAAAATTAGGGCAGAAATAAATGAAATAGAGCCTAAAAAAAAAAAAACAGTAGAAAGAATCAATGAAACTAAGAGCTGGTTCTCTGAGAAGATAAACAAAATTTACAAACCATTAGCCAGACTCACTAAGAAAAAAAGAGAGAAGGCTCAAATAAATAAAATTAAAAACAAAGAGGAGAAATTACAATAGATACCACAGAAATAGAAAGGATTATAAGAGAATACTATGAAAAACTACACGCCAACAAATTGGATAACCTAGAAGAAATGGATAAATTGTTACAATCATACAACCTCCCAAAACTGAATCAAGAAGAAATAGGGGATCTGAATAGACCAATCACAAGTAAAGAAATTTAAACAGTAATCAAAAACCTCCCCCCAAAAAAAGTCCAGAACCAAACGGCTTCTTTGGAGAATTCTGCCAAACATTCAAAGAAGATTTAATACCTATCCTTCTAAAACTATTCCAAAAAATTGAAGAAGATGGAATGCTTCCTAACTCTTTCTATGAGGCCAACATTACCCTGATACCAAACAGAGAAGGACAACACAAAGAAGGAAAATTACAGGCCAATAGCGCTGATGAAAATAGATGCAAAAATCCTCAACAAAATATTGCCAAACCAAATACAGCAATACATTAAAAGGATCATACACCATGATCAAGTGGACTTTACACCAGGGACACATGGATGGTTCATCATCTGCAAACCAATCAGTGTGATACACCACATTAACAAAATGAGGAATAAAAACCACAGGATCATCTCAATGGATGCAGAGAAAGCATTTGACAAGATCCAACATACATTTATGATAAAAACTCTCAATAAAATGGGTATAAAAGGAAAGTACCTCAGCTTAATAAAGGCCATATATGACAAACCCACAGCCGACGTCATACTTAACAGTGAAAAACTGAAAGCCATCCCTATGAGAATAGGAACAAGACAAGGGGGCCCACTCTCACTACTCCTATTCAACATAGTACTGCAGGTTTTGGCCACAGCAAGTGGCCAAGTAAAAGAAATAAAAGGTATCAAAATTGGAAAGGAAGAAATGAAAACTCTTGCTGTTTGTAGACAATATGATTCTATATATAGAATACCTTAAAGAATCCACCAGAAAACTATTAGAAATAATCAACAAGTACAACAAAGTTGCAGGGTACAAAATCAACTTACAAAAATCAGTTGCATTTCTATACACTAATAATGAACTAGCAGAAACAGAATTCAGGAATAACATCTCATTTACAATTGCAACAAAAAGAATAAAATATCTAGGAATAAACTTAACCAAGGATTTGAAAGACCTATACACTGAAAAGTATAAGACATTATTGAAAGAAATTGAAGAAGACATAAAGAAATGGAAAGATATTCCATGGTTATGGATTGGAAGAATAAACATAATTAAAATGTCCATATTACCTAAAGCAATCTACAGATTCAATGCAATCCCAGTCAGAATCCCAATGACATTCTTCATGGAAATAGAAAAAAGAATCCTAAAATTTATATGGAAAACAAAAGACACCAAATAGCCAAAGCAATCCTACGAACAAAGAACAAAGCTGGAGGTATCACAATCCCTGACTTCAAAATATACTACAAAGCTATAGTAATCAAAACAGCATGGTACTGGCACAGAAACAGACACACAGATCAATGGAACAGAAGTGAAAGCCCAGAAATAAAACTTCTCATCTATGGCCAGCTAATTGTTAACAAAGGAGCCAAGAATATACAATGGAGAAAGGAAAGTCTCTTAAATTAATGGTGTTGGGAAAACTGGACAGCCACATGCAAAAGAATAAAAGTAGACCATTATCTTACACCATACACAAAAATTAACTCAAGATAGATTAAAGACTTGAATGTAAGACCCGAAACCATAAAAATCCTAGAAGGAAATATAGGTAGTACACTCTGACATCAGTCTTGGCAGCATGTTTTTGAATACCATGTCTACTCAGGCAAGGGAAACAAAAGAAAAAAATAAACAAATGGGATTACAGCTAACTAAAAAGCTTCTGCAAGGCAAAAGAAACCACAAACAAAACAAAAAGACAACCCACCAACTGGGAGAAAATATTTGCAAATCATATATCTGACAACGGGTAAATTTCCAAAATAGATAAAGAACTCATTCAACTCAACAATGAAAAAAACAAACAACCCAATCAAAAATGGGCAGAGGATATGAACAGACGTTTTTCCAAAGAAGATATACAGATGGCCAACAGGCACATAAAAAGGTGTTCAACATCACTAATTATTAGGGAAATACAAATCAAAACTACAATGAGATATCACCTTACACCTGTCAGAATGGCTATAATTACCAAGACAAAAAATAACAAACGTTGGAGAGCATGCAGAGATAAGGGACCCCTCGTACACAGCTGGTGGGAATGCAAACTGGTGCAGCCACTATGGAAAACAGTAGAGAGATTTATCAAAAAATTAAAAATAGAAATATTATATGATCCAGCTATCTCACTACTAGGTATTTATCCAAAGAACAGGAAATCAACAATTCAAAGAGATCTATGCACCCCTATGTTCATTGCAGCACTATTCACAATGGCCAAGACATGGAAGCAACCCGTGTCCATCAACTGATGAATCAATAAAGAAGATGTCGTATATATATACAATGTAATACTACTCGGCTATAAAAAAAGACAAAATCATCCCATTTGCAACAACATGGATGGACCTTGAGGGTATTATGTTAAGTGAAATAAGCCAGAGAAAGTCAAACACCACATGATATCATTCACATATGGAAGATAAACAAACACATGGATAAAGAGAACAGATTAGCGGTTACCAGAAGGGAATGGGATGGGGGGGTGGGCGAAAGGGGTAAAGGGGCACATATATGGTGATGGATAAAAATTAGACCATTGATGGTGAGCGCAATGCAGTCTATACAGAAACTCATATATAATAATGTACACCTGAGATTGCACAATGTTATAAACCAATATGACCTCAATAAAATAATTGAAAAAAAAAAGTTTGGTTGTGAAGGGGAGAGTAATGCTAGAGAAAGCTGAAAAAGGATGCAGAGTCAAGGGAGGAAATTTTTATTTTTAAAGATGGAAGTGACTTAAAGTTTCTGAGAAGATTGGAATATAATATAAAAGAGAGGTGGAGGCTACCTTAGCTAAGAGGAGCTGGGCCTCCTCTGATGTCATAGAAGGTTATGTAGGTACTGTCCAATGGACAGCTTCTTTGACTCCAGAGTGGCTGGAAGTATACAAATATTTGCTCTAGAAGAGCTTTAACTGGTGCATGAAGAAGGAACTGAGAAATGGCATAGGAAATTCCAAATGGTGAAAATAGGGCAGTTACATTCATTAAGGTATAGAAAAAAAGACTCAAAATCATAGGTGTATTATGTTTAATTTAATGCATTTGTTCGTGGCATTTATATTTCTTGTATTTATTCATTTATATTTCTGAACAATATAACCATATTATAAAAATTTAGATAACAGAGAAAGAAAAAAGTCAACGCACAGGACTCATAGTTGCATAATGCTTTTTTGTGTGTGTGAGGAAGATCAGCCCTGAGCTAACATCCGTTGCCAATCCTCTTCTTTTTTGCTGAGGAAGATTGGCCCTGGGCTAACATCCGTGCCCATCTTCCTCTACTTTATGTGGGACACCGCCACAGCACGCCTTGACAAGTGGTGCATCGGTGCGTGCCCAGGATCCGAACCTGCAAACCCCGGGTGGCCGAAGCGTAGCGCGAGAACTTTACCACTACGCCACCAGGCCGGCCCCTTCACAATGCTTTTAAAATAGTGTTTTTAAAAATTTATGCTCAGTCTTTCTGTATATGTGTTTTTACGTAGTAGTAATAGGGTATATATGCAAATAGTATAGGGCATACTGTTTGTTTTGCTTATCATAATAATGTTTCTATCTTATATAGTATTCACAGTTATTTTAATAAAATAATATTTAATTGCTGTAATTTACTTAGCCTTTTCTCTATTGCTAGCCATGGCTATACCTAACTTAATCACCGCACAAATTTGAAGTATCTCTCTGAAAACTTCAGGGATTATCAGGTGCCACATCCTTTTCATACAGAGGAGAAGACCAAGATACAAAACGACTAAGTGAATGCCATCAGGATCCTACAGCACATAAGCAGCAGTGAAGACCAGAGCCCTACGCCATAAGGTGGGCAAGGGGCAGGCTAGCAGAGTGGATTGGATCTACAGTACTCTAGCTCAGTGCTTCCCAAAGTTCTCATCTGTAAAATGTTTATTACTGTCCACATTGAGATAAGGGGCTTGCAAAAGAGTAAGGGAAGCAGTGCATTGATTTATATTCCGTGACTGATCAGGAACTATTGGCTCACAAACCAGCATTAGTCCACAGATTATGCTCTGAGTAGGACAGCTCCAATTGAAAGAAAAGTTACTCACAAAATGTCCGGCTCTCTGTACCTATGAATGAATGGCATTAGTCAATATTATGTTGGAGTTTCACAGCCACATTTACTTCATTCCTCTTACATTTTTTTTTTCTTAACAAAATCAAATAAGTGCCCAAGACAATGACCTTTCAAAAACAAAGCACATAAACCCTCTCTGCAAGTACAAGTGTCGTATGCTTCCGTGCAGGTTCACCTGACTTTATTTAGAGGGATTCACACACCAAAATGGAGTGTAGACGAGGTAGGCTGTCCTCTAACCTGATCAATTTTATTGTTTGATAATTCAGCAGAGTTTTTGGGATCCATGTTTTCCTGTGTTTGTCTGAGAGAAACATACCCTTGAAGGATAATTACATCCCTACAAACTCATGGGTTTCAGTTATTCCTCACCACTACTAAAATAATTGTTCCAAGAATTCTTCTATGGATTTAATCACCAAATGCACCATGGTAATTGCATTCTGTTTTTTTTTTTCCCAAACTGGAGAAAATGACAATACTAAAAAGATGATAATAATACAGGACGGCATGATGCTATGATTCATCATACTCAATGTGAATTGACTTTCAGAACTAATGACAAATTTGGACATAGTGCTTTAAAAAATATATTCTATAACTCACAGGCCATCTGAAAGTTAATTCTAAGCATGAGAAAAATTACTGTTGAATCACCTAAAACAGTACACCAGTGGTCACTGATTTCATTTCTCACTTTATAAATCACCCTGCACATCAATTATGCTGAAAAGAAACTATGAATCCTGTTTTTAAAGATCTCTAGAGGAAGAAGCAATGCCACAATCACTGTGATAGATAACATATTTACAGCTACCCTGAAGGAAACCTGAACTCCTACAATGTCCCTTCAGAATAGGTTGCCTTTATTCAGTTCAGAATGCTTAAGCATTATTATTACTACCGTTAATGGCAATAGGCAATATTCTAAGCACACTAAATATACAAATCATTTAATTCTCACAAACACCCTGAGAGGTAGGCACTACTATTTAACTCCATCATATAAAGGAGGAAACTAAATTACTAAATCTATAACTTGCTCTAGACTAACCATACAGATGTCAGATGTGAACCCAGGAATCTGGCCTGAGAGCCTGTGCTCTTAATCACCAGAGAAATGTTTCTCGATGCTTTAGGATGAGTTAATTTGTGACATTACCTGGAGGCGTGATTGAGCCATTCTATGATTCTTTCAATCTTAATAGTCCTCTGAGCTGTTCAATATGGTAGCCACAAGCCACATGGGGCTACTTACATTAAAATTAATTAAAATAAAATACTATTAAAAATTGAGCTCCTCAGTCACACTAGCCACATTTCAAGTAGCTCATGGTTAGTGCATTGGACAGTGCAACATTTCCATCACAAAGAGCTCCATTGGACAGCACTGGTCCAAAGTAACACTAAAATTCTCAGTAATCAACCATCCATTTTGCTTTTACACGCTCTTTCTTTTTGTAACGCACTCTGCAAATAAAGATAGTAGGTAACAGTGGCAAGGTTTATAGAGAAAGAAAAGTCCACTAATGTTTAAGTGACTAAATCTTTAAAAAGAAATTTAGGAAGTGCAACCAAAATATTTTTAGTTGGTTCACAAGAGTCAACAATAAAGAAACTCAATTTTACTCTGAGAATAAAATTAGCGAGAATTCAAATGTAAAGGTACCCATCTATATTTGCAAGAAAGACCCTCCAATTTTTTTGTAAATATGGGGATAAAGTGGTTTAGGAAACATGAAACAAATGCAATTATATTTTAAAGGACTGAAATCTAAGCTACTGACATGTATTCTATGAGGAAAATTGTGATAACTGAGGGAAGATGGTCTCTTTACGCTGAAAAAGTAGATTTAAAAGGCAAAACTAGCCCAGCTCAAGTAAATGTATGGCTTGACAAACTGACTCAACATAATCAATCACTCTACAGTAGAAACATTTATCAACTTATAGTGTGAGGACACTAGTCACTTATTTTATCTCTTGCTCTGAGTCAATGTTCACCAAGCAACCTTCTCATTTTGACTTAGTTTTCACATAATTATTATTACAGTGAAAGAATGCTAGCAGTAATATATCTTAATATGAATCAATAAATTGGCAACGTGACATACATTTTGTGTCTTCTGATCTGGTATTGTAAATCAGCTCATTAGATTATCTTTGGGTATTTACATTAAGTGTATTTTCCTCCATTCTTAAAAAAGGGTTATTTTGGTGTGTTACAAAAGCTGAAAATGTTTATTGCAGAAAATTTAGAAAACACAGATATTCACATTGATGAAAATATTCCATAACCTAGAAACAACTTTTAACATACACACACACACACACGCACGCACACACACACACATCCTCTGGTCTTCTATAAATGCAAATGTTTGCACCTACTACTCAGCTGCAAACACATGCTACCTTTCAAAAGAAAGGAAATATGACTCAGGCAGAGCTGAGAGCCATGGAGAATTAATCCTAGGCCTTGAGACCTAATCAAGAGTTTCCAACATTTTCCCAGCTGGATTCCAGAATTACCATGGAGCAGAGACTTTTTTGAGTTTCCAATTTCCACCCCATTTGAAGAGAAATGTCTGTGGCGGTTATCCTTTGCCTGTCCCACCGTTGTATGTTGGGTGTACGGGAGACAGGTAACCTGTCTCTTCAGTCTACAGATGGAAAGAAAGGTACTCAGTGAGCTCTAATTAAGGAACTATGCCTAAGCAGCACCACACCTGGATCTGAGTTAGAGAAGGAGATTCTGGGATTCGAGCTGATGATGTAATGGCAGGAGACTTTTGAGAACCTTGAGATGGCCCCCATTGATCCCTGCCTCCCCATATTCACACAAGTGTGTAATCCTCTCCTCTTGATATCGGTTGGACTTACTGACTCACCACTAAGGAACAGGATATGGCAAAGTGATGGGATGTCATTTCTGAGATTAGGTTATAAAAAGAGTGTGGCTTGTCTTGGCCTCTCTCCCTCCCTCTCCCTCTCTGTCATCCTCACTGCCATTTTGCAGCAGATCCCATGTGGCAAGGAACTGATGTCTCCAGCCAACAGCCAGAGATACTACTAAAAGTCTCCTCCCAACACCCACGTGAGTGAGTTTGGAAGTGGATTTTTCCCCAGTTTAGCCCCAAGGTGACTGAAGCCCCAGCTGACACACTGACTGCAGCCTTGTGAGAGACTTTAAGCCAGAAGCACTCAGATAAATGGTACCCAGATTCCCGACCCACAGAAACCGAGAGATAATATCTGTCAGTTTCAGTACTAAGTTTTGGGGTAATCTGTTATGTAACAATAAATAACTAATACAGATGCTGAGTATGATATAAAACTAAACCCATGTTTTATTACTCTGATTAAACATTTCATATGCATTAAACCTGACCTATTATTCTTAAGTTTACAAATAAATGCATAAACCTAAATTAATAAACTACATTGTTCTTCTTTAAATGCTTTTTATTTCCAATATGTCTAATTGTTTCTTTTTCATGTTTATTTTTATTTTACAAATGAGGTATTTTATATCTTATACAAACTCTCAAGAAGTCATCATTCTTATTTTAAAGTTTTTATTTTGTTATCTCAGGTGTCAGTTTTTTTAATTGGTTGGCATTATTGCATTTCTTTCATGATGTTCTTTTTTCTTGGTCTTCCTTGGCGGTCTACTCATCTTGGTGTGTGAGTCTCCCTGTTTGCCTCTGCAGATGATTCTGGTGACTGTGGGGTAAAGAGTGTGGCATGCTGGGAGTAAGGTGTGCAGGCAGCTTATCTTTGGAGTATGTGGTTTACCCATTTATATTTCAGATTACAAGCCATCTGGGATAGTACCAGGTCTTTTAAAGCCATGTTTGGTACTTCAGCCTGGGGTAAACACTGCAGCTGCCCACAGATTATTATAAGGGGAAAAAGAATGAGTAACAACGCGACTATTCCAAATGCGGTTCCAATTGCTCACCTAATGGTTTTCCCAGAAACACATCCCACCCTGCGTATTTTGTGACTATGTGTTTGCAGAATCTCTAGAACTGTTCCCACCTACAAAAGAATTTTCTCAAACACTGTTCCGACCATGGTTCCCTCTTGTCTTGTTTCTTTCAGGAATGCTTCAAAATCTCTGATTGGCCAATGGTACTCTCTTTTTTCCTCCTTCATAAATGTTAAAGATGTATCATAAACACATATTTAAAAATGTAGTTTATGCATTTATTTGTAAACAATGAGAATAATAGGTCAGGTTTAATGCATATGAAATGTTTAACCAGAGTAATAAAACATGTGTTCAATTTTATATCAGATTCAACATCTGTTGTTACATAACAGATTACCCCAAACACACACACACACGCGCACGCACACACACACACATTTATTTATTAAGGGGGCTGGGTAGGCAGAAATAGATTTATGTGCTCATTTTGCCTATTGACTCCAATTAGCAAAATGCATTTATATTCTTGAAATTAGAGTTCTAAATAAGACCTTATCTAGAAACAAAGTCCATTTTTTTTTAATTTATTTATTTTTTCCCCCAAAGCCCCAGTAGATAGTTGTATGTCATAGCTGCACATCCTTCTAGTTGCTGTATGTGGGACACGGCCTCAGCATGGCCGGACAAGTGGTGCGTCCATGCGCGCGTGGGATCCAAACCCGGGCCGCCAGCAGCGGAGCGCGCACACTTAACCGCTAAGCCATGGGCCGGCCCCCAAAGTCCATTTTTTATAAAACTGAAAACCATGAATCTAAATTAACTGTAATATTGGTGATAAAGTAGTTGAAAGAAACAGTTAGGAAGTGGTCCAGTCATTTGGTAAACGTTGCTTCTGTCATCCACACATTAAGGAGGCATGGTACTTTGCGTATAACACTCAAATTATAAAGTGATATTTAGAAAATCTGGGTAGATGTATACAAAAAGTGTGGTTTTGAAATTGATACACATGATTACACAATCTTTTCAAGGGCAATTAACCACATTAACGATCTATTTGGACTTGGTTTTTCTTCCACTATCCACTCATTTTATAGTCTGCTCAAGAAAAAATCTCTTAATATTTTAGTTGATGAGTAGGGCAAAGAGAAAGATGATTCTTTCAGGTTTTTGTTTTATAACACACATATATATTATACATATAATTTAAAACTTCATTCTATAATTTTTATAGCATGCTTGTTAACGTGTCCAGGCTGACGTGTTATGAAACCTTTTTCCCAGGTAAAATATAAAGTGTTAATAATCCCTCTCCAGATATTAACATATAGTCCACATAATCTTTAATAGATGATCTCTTGGTAGCACCACATTATTTTTGACCTACTTCTCTTTGGTTAACTTAAGGATTGAACAGTATAGGAAGCTTTCAGAATAATCACTTATTATTCCCAGTTTAAATTTTCCTTTTCATAAATGTTATTTGCTCTATAGTGTCAGAGAAACAAATCAATTTAGGTAAAAGAAAAATTATTATCAGTTTATGAAAAAGGAAAAATCAGGATGCTGATAACTTCATTATTAAGGGTGTTCACTTCTACAATAGGTCGATGTAAAAATACACATTTCACCCCCTTGTTCCTAATGCCTACACTAAGACCATTTATCAATTAATAAAATAATAAATCAATGATTTAGGCGAGGATGAAGGTATTTATAAAGACTAAATAAGTTAAACAGTTTTAAATATTTTAAAGAAAATTTTAGTATTTATATTTACCTAATTCTATAGGTCAGAAAGTTATGAGGAAAAAAGAGATTATTATTATTATTATTATTATTTTTTGTGAGGAAGATCAGCCCTGAGCTAACATCTGTGCTAATCCTCCTCTTTTTTGATGAGGAAGACCAGCTCTGAGCTAACATCTATTGCCAATCCTCTTCCTTTTTTTTCCCCAAAGCCCCAGTAGATAGTTGTATGTCATAGTTGCACATCCTTCTAGTTGCTGTATATGGGACGCGGCCTCAGCATGGCCAGAGAAGCGGTGCATTGGTGCGCGCCCAGGATCCTAACCGGGGCCGCCAGTAGTGGAGCACACTCACTTAACCGCTAAGCCACAGGGCAGGCCCGAAAAAAAGAGTTTAATTTAGAAACAGCACGAATCTGGGATAGATTCCTACTAATTAATAACACTGTAAAATGATATTCACATGTTGCTGCCTAGGAATGCAATCAGCTAAAAGCACAACTGATTCTAAAATGTGTTCCACTGATGCATTGAGATACTGAATTCCACTCTTTTTTTTTTTTTTTTTTTTTTTTTTTTTTTTCTTCAGTTTTATTGACATATAACTAACATATAACCTTTTGCTCTTGAACATGAAAAAAAAATGGCTCGCTTGAAGAACTGTCTCACATAATTTTGTTAAGGGTAAATCTATGAATATTTTTAAGGAAATATCTTCATTAATGGTTGTTGAGCTAATATTCCCATAATTATATATTATGTAAAGATATAACACTTAAAATCCATAATTTAAATATAAAGGTTCTAATACAAATACTTGGCTTCTAAATACTGTTTCCATTGAATAATATCCTGTAAATTTTAGGAAATTAAAAAATAAATATCAATTTACAATCAGTATTTGACAGGACACATTTTTAGATCAAGCCACGAGCTTCTTAAATGAAAAAGAAAGAATGCATTAGGGAAATTGGTGGAAATATGATGTCCAAATTCAGCTGGAAATATCCTAAGACTGATATATACCACTACATGAAAATCTTTATTTAAGCCAATCATTAAAAATTTTTCAAAAGATTACTGGACTTACTTTTTCATTTTTTTCTTTTAAAAATCTAGACATAATTTATCTTTTAACCCACCTAGGTCAGTGCTGAGCTGGAATTTAACAAGGTATATGATTATCCACTTTGGATAATCCTTCTTTGCCTGAAGAAAATGTTTTGTTGATATATCTAAATACTAAGGTGTAATTTTAACTTCATGATTTTGATCGTGGCAGTTGAAGACTTAGGTAACATTTCTTTAGGACAGTCAAAAGTGTTCTTGATCTTTGGCTTTTTACACTGAAACTTTTATCAATATTTGTTTTATTAAGAGCTAAGATACTACAGTATTTTGGTATCAGTATTCTAAAGTAACACTCCATTAATTTGGTTGTTTTGTCATAGAGTGCTTCTTGTCTTCACCCCACCTCCAACCCCACCTTTGCTCATTCTGCCTTTTGAATAGAGAATATACAATTATACATAGCTTGGAGCAGAATGAGCTTGGGATATCACAAAATTAAAGTGACACAGTCCACTTAAAAAAAATACCTCTAAGCTACAAAGTCGAGTGAGACTTGGAAATGCTAGAGGTCAGAACATTGCTCACAAATTATCCCAGTACAATTTAGCTTATGAATGTTTTGGAATTATACAAACAGCGTCTGATGACTCATATAACTTGTACCTTAAATGCGTTTTGCTTTTGTGCATTCCTTTTAGTCCAAGTACCCCCTGAGGAACAAAGTATTATGGAGGCAGTGTGGTTTCAATTTCCCTCTATGATTTGCTTTCATTTGAAAACCAGTAAAAGGGGGAAAAATGGACTAACCCTTGACATTATCAAAGCTTCAGAGTTCTAAATTTTCACTCTCCTGTATTGGGGAGGGAGTCCTACCAATGACTACAAATAACTTGAGGAAACCAAGAAATATGAAGATGTTACTTAGGAAATGTTATCATCAACAGTAATTAATTAGTCTTACAACCAGGTACTATGTATTTGAAACATTTTAAAAAAAATTTTTCAAAATATTGCACATGTAGTGTCTTATTTGATTTCAGATTTGGGGTTGGTATTGTTCAACAATGGATATTTTTATGGTACGTTCAAGCTATCTACAGAGAGATGAACTGCATTTTAGATTATCAGGGTAATCTGACCTGATTCTTTCTGTATCTCTGAAACTCACCATTCTCAAGGGATGTCTTCTCACTGGTACCCAGTATGGTGATCCTTTTGCTAAGTCAATGAAGCATGTGTGACTCTAGTATCAGTTTGGTTCATCTTTCTTTTCTCTACTAGGAGAAAGCTCACTTTATCTTCTACAGACTCCTTACCTACCAGGCAAGAGACCCAACTCCTGATCATTCCTTTCTCCAGGGATGAGGAGTAAACAGGGGACAAGTGGTGGGGATACTGGAACACACTGGAGAAGGTAATTAAAGGGTAGGGTCAATACTTTACAGAGTCGACAGAGATAGGGAGAACAGAGAGGACCCAGAAGGGCACCTACTCAACACAGACTTGACTTAGTAGATAAAGGGACAAATATACAACGAATTTCCACTTAGCTTTCTGGAGACTCAAAGTGATCTAGTGAAAACATCATTGGTCTTGGAGCCATAAGACTTGGGCTTCAGCCCTACCTATACTAAATCACTGGGTAACCTTTGACAAGTCACTTAAATTTGGTGAGCCTTGGTTTCTCCATCTGTGAAACAGGGATAAAATCCTCTAGTACCTACAGGGCTGTTCTCAGGCCCAAATGTTGCAATGTGTAGGAAAGTGCAATATATAAATGTGATTATGTTAGATCTGGTATCATCAAGGGATGAGGTTTTCGGTATGTACTCTTTCACAATATGTTACACACATCCAAGACTTAAAGGAAGTATATTGAACTAACTAAATGATATGAATTTAAAGTTGATGACTAGACAAAAAAAATCCCCCTTGTATTAAGAACAACTTCCAGACCTCTGCTTTTCTCTACTTAATTTCCATGTTTTCATCATGATACATTTTGAAAATCAAACATAGAAAATTCAGAACACTGAACACTTTTTTTCCCCAGAAAGTCTGGTTCTGTGTTACCAGGGAATAGATAAGCTTCAACTTAATACTTTTAATTTTTTGTCAGATTTTTTTTCTTGTAGCTCTTCAAGATGTTTTCAATATATTGATAACTTGAAAATTACATAAGCAATCAATGGGAGAAGGACAGAAGTCTCAAAATAATTTTCCAGCCCTCTTTCTTTCTTTTCCCCTCCTCATCTATACACAGGCATATAGTCTCAGTGGCAGGGTTTCATATCTTCTCCCAAATATAATATGTAGTTTTGTCATCAATGAAATCAATGCTCTATTAGACATTTTTTAATTAGGTCATTCAATTTTTAATCTTTTTTATAATTACCAAATTCACCGATGAGTTTTGTGGTTAACACAATCTTCATAAATAAACATTTATCTTCCCCAAATAACAATTTTAATAATAATGCAAAATCTCAGATGTGTCCATTAAGAATTTAATATTGTTTGGTATGTTTTTGTGGGAATTTATGAAAGATTCATCATATTCTTTTAGAATATGCATACATTTTTATTAATCCATCATGAATATGCTATTTATTTTTGTGTATAGAAATCAATGAGGTAAATAGCATGTTTTTTTAATTAAACTATCATCCAAGATCTAAGCAGAAAGCTGGACATACAGTGGGCATTCAATAAACAGATGGAGTTAATGATGACAGTGTTGAAATTAGAGCACCATGCTCTTCAATTGTTTTCAGTAGAGTTCTGACAAAATGTTGGTGAAATATCATTGAACAACTCTTATTACATCTTAGCACTTTTTTCCAGGGTGAACAGACTTGGAGGTGACTATTTTAATCTTATTTTTTTCCAAATATTCTTTGTGGGAAAATACACAAATATAAAAGTTACCATCTTAACCATTTTTAAGTGCATAGCTCAGTGATATTAAATACGTTCATAATGTTTTACTCTCACCACCATCCATCTCCAGAACTCTTTTCATCTCGTAAAACCGTAACTCTGTGCTCATTAAACTACTCCCCATTCTCCCCTCCCCCATGCCGCCAGCAACCACCATTATACTTTCCGCTTCTATAAGTCTGACTACCAGTAATCATCATATTTTTTAGAAAAATAATTAAAATAATTTGGGGAAAATAGAAATTTAAGTAACTTATTCTCTGAGGGTAGACAATATTTATGAAATTCAGTTTTGTTCAATCACTGCCAAATTATTTAAAGATCCTGAGTAGCACAGAGAGAAAGTCATTATGTTTCATAATGAAATACTTGTTGATACTAAAGAGAGTCCATTAAAAGGAATTTAAGGGAGTATATCTTGGCCACCATGTGATATTTAAATAAAAAACAGAAGCAGCAAAAAGCAGACAACATGAATAAAGCAGGAGAGACATTTCTGAAATAGTATTGTTATGTTCACAGATTTAAATATTTCTACTTTGTGTTCTGAAAAAACGTTGTAGTTTAATAAATGATTTTGAAATTGAATACCAGATGTATTTCCTCTAGGAAAATCTATCCACTTAATAATTGAATCTGTAGTACTGTAGGCTTTCAAATTATATACACTATTCTATAGAGATACAGAATTGAATTTCTAAAAGTACTCCAAATGATTCTCTGAAATAAGCATTTTAAGAGGAAGAGTCTCAAACTAGTTACCAGAATACCATTTCTCCAATTTTATTGGCAGACTCATGAAAAAATGATCTAATTATATATTATCCATATTTACTGACTTGTAAAATGGATGCATAACTCTCCATATGGGAAGGCACTTGATTATTTAGAGTCTACAAGAAATATTTATAGCTTGGTTTGCAAATAACTACAAATAATACTTAGGATCCAAACTGTTTTCAACCCTGAAAATGTGAATATATCAGCTTCATTTCTCTAAAACACATAGTTTGTCTTATAGTCATCCAACTAATACTTGTTAGGCATCTTCTATGTTCTAGATCAATGTTAAGTCTAAGAAATGTAAAAGAAAATAAGACAGAGTCTTCAAGGAGCTAACAGTCTTGTGGGGAGAAAGGTACATAAATAGATAATTCATAACGCTACAAGATAAGGGCTTTGATAGAGGTATGCACAAAGTGTTACTGGAATCCAGGGGAGAGGGCTGGAGTGATGTTTCAGTTGACTGTTAAGGATGAGAGAAGAGGGCTAACCAGCCTGCCGGGTAAAAGAAACATCACATGCAAAGGCACAGGGTTAGGAAAGGGCATAAAGTGTTGCAGAAAAGTGAGTTCAATGAGGCTGAGTCGGGCCCTGTCCTTCCTTGCTGTGTAATACAGAAATATTATTTAGCCTCTCTGGGTTGTTTCCCCATTTGAAAAAAAATAGAGATGATAAGATTTACCTCACTACCTTATTGTGACGGTTTTGTGACGCATGTGAAATGCTTGGCAGTGTCTGCTCCCCACTTACACGCTCAATAAGCATTAGCAGCTGCAAACTGGAGATCCTGGGTGTCAACTTGGGTTCATTTCCTTATCACATTAAGTCAGACATTTAATCCCATTGGGTTTCCTCTTCCTTTTCTATAACAGAAGGATCAAGCCAGATGATGATCTCCAGTCTCTTCCAGCTCACAGATTTTTATAGCTATATGGCCATTGCCACATAAATATTAGTTCATAGTAACCTCTAAAACTCAGGAATATTTGTTCTATAAGGAAAATGTCCCATTATAAAATTTTGACGCGTCACATTTGATGGAAAAAGGGTCATAGAACTGGCTTTCACGTGTTCAGGTGGAATGATTCATTTAAAACTGAAAACCTCTGACTTTCATGTTTATTTCAAATAAATTAACTTTTCTTGAAGGATTTCAGAAAGCATCTCAAAAACATGGCCAAGGGTAGAGACTGCCTCTTTTTTATAACAGGGCCTCTTCCTCTAAATATAACATTGGCAATAGGAGAACCATTTAGAACTTGTTTGTTTTGTGGCTGTTTCAACTCAGTATCTTTTGGATTGTAACTTAAGAATGAAATGTAATAGCTTAACCATCTCTTTGACTTATTTGTTTCTTGACAAATCATGGAAAAAGCAGTGAACTAGTCAGCTGTTATTTGTGGCTTTTGATAGACTATGTATCGTCACTGCATGAGAGAATGGTCCGTTATTTCTTAAGAGCAAAAGCAAGAAAAAATGACCTGTGGGTTTAGTTCATTACATATATTTCTTCTTTAATTAACAGACGTATATTGAACTATTATGTGCCTAGCGGGGTTGAGGCAATAGAATTCCAGAGATGAATTTTTAAAAAGTTTCAGCACTTAGGAGTAAGAAGATATCAGGGGATGGAGGACAGTGAATTAATGGAGTCAAAGGATTGCTGAAGTCTGGGAGAAGGATGAGCTAGTAATATGGGCACTGGGGTCAGAGAACGGGATGCCCAATATTGTGATAACGGAGGAGTTGCAGAATTTTGTCATGTGTCAGTTTAAGGAGGCATGACATGGGAGTGGGGGTCTAGCATAGGATGGAGGACAAGATCACCGGGAAAGGGGAGGACAAGGAACTCTAGGATGGATCTCTAAAATTATTAAGATTAGGAGTAAGGTTTTGAGAGTGACAGTACGCCAAGAGCGAAACTTGGTGAGAAATGAGGGAGAGTGACACAGGAGTTAAGCAGATGATAGCAACAATGAGTGGAGTAAGGTGATAGACTCTGATTACGTGAGGTTCAAATTTGGAGACTTTTAGGGATGAGAGAGAGAGATTGGTCCAGAAGAGGCAATGGTGTGCAAGAAGGATTACATAGGCATAATGTCCCTAGGAATAATTAAAAGGAGATGCACTGAGGGAGTGAAAGAGAAGGAAGGACCAAAAATACCAGACTGGAAGATTCTTGGAGTCACTGTTAGATGACCATTCATCCTGATTTGTGTGGTCTTGTTCATATTCACGTATCTTGGCTCAAGGTGAATGTCTCCAGTGCCCCCTTTCACTTTCTGAAGTGAAACTGACTTGGATAGTAAATTACGTGATCACTCTAGACATAGTGACTTTTGGGATGCAAATGAACACGCTAGTAAGATACACGTACAAACATACACCTGGTGTTTAGTTGAAATATAAGTTTAATCCCTTGTCACACCTTTTACATGAAGCCATGACTTTCATACCTTTCCTTCTCTTTCTATTCTAGCAGAGTTTAGTGAAAGTGACTTTATCTCTTTATTTTTAATATTTAATATTTATTGATTTACATTTAGGTACTTTCAGAACTTTTAATTAATCTTTTTTTTTAAAAGATTTAGTGGAAGAGGTTTGGACTAAATTTTGAATACCTCTTGGGGGGAAAAATGAAGTTAAAATAACCCTGATTTAATTTGAATTATTTTTCCACTCTGCTATTATTAGAGAAGCATAACTATGAGAAAAAGTCTTTTCTAAAATTCATTCATAAAAAAGCAGAGCTGTAGGTGTCCTTAGAGGAAGCATGCATTCGGCCCACACTAAGTTGCCCTCTTCCTGGAATACAAGTGTCTTTGTATTTTATGAGTGGCTTTGTGAATAATAAAAAAGAGCTTGGGTGGAAAAAAGAGGGTAGGCTTTTGAACCAGAAGTTTTGGATTCAAACGCTGGTTGCACCACTCGTTACTTCAATAACTGTAAGCATTTACCTAAATTCTCTACACTTCACTTTCCTTATCTGTACAATTATTACTCCACAAAGGGAATAATACTTCTTAGAGTGGGATATTTTTAATAATGTTATTTTCAAGATGCTACAATTCCCAAGTCAAAGACTATATTCAGGGCATTTTTTCATGATGGGGCATAAAAGTAAATTAATACATTTTCAATTTGACAGGAATTTTCCCCAAGAAAGTAAAGAAGGGTTGTTAAGCCTTAATTAACCTGGCAGATTATTTATCTAGAGACTCTAGTCTCCTGAGTGTTCTCATTAACCAAAATTTTATGGGGTGGCCTGGTGGTGTGGTGGTTAAGTTCGGCATGCTCTGCTTTGGCGGCCTGGGTTCACGGGTTCGGATCCTGGGCGTGGACCTACACCACTCATCAAGCCTTGCTGTGGTGGTGTCCCACATACAAAATAGAGGAAGATGGGCACGGATGTTAGCTCACGGCCGATCTTCCTCACCAAAAATAAATAAAATAAAATAAATAAATAAATAAATAAATTCTATGTGAGGGTAATATCAGACAATTTATGTATTTATTTATTTATTTATTTATTTTGTGAGGAAGATCAGCCCTGAGCTAACATCCATGCTAATCCTCCTCTTTTTGCTGAGGAAGACCGGCTCTGAGCTAACATCTGTTGCCAATCCTCTTCTTTTTTTTTTTTCCCTTTTTCTCCCCAAAGCCCCAGCAGACAGCTGTAGGTCATAGTTGCACATCCTTCTAGTTGCTGTATGTGGGACGCCGCCTCAGTATGGCCGGACAAGCAGTGTGTCAGTGCGCGCCTGGGATCCGAACCTGGGCCGCCAGTAGCAGAGCGCACGCACCTAACCGCTACGCCACGGGGCCGGCCCCCCAGTTTATGTATTTAAATACAAAATACTTTCATTTATGTGCCATATACTGCCACATTTTTCTTGTATACATTGTATATTTTTTTGTGTAAGAGGCAATAACAAGCTCCTATTTGTCACAGTTTATGTATTCTTTCTTCCAGAAACTTGTTATTTATCCTAGATACTTATTTATATTCTGATGTAATTCTCTGTATCAACCTTTCACTAGAATCAAATGGTATAACTGGAATTACAATTCAGATAGCAAAATGAATGGAAATAATAGTTTAAGTACTAATGCACTGGACATTACTGCTAGATGTTTTAATTTATCTAATTTATTCCTTATAATTCTATCAAGTAAATATTCTCTCTACTTTACAAATGAAAACTTGAGCTTCAAAAAATTTAAGCAATTTGCCCATGTTCTAAGCACTGGAATTAAGATTTGAACTCAGTCTTATAGACTTCAAAGTTCATGTCCATTCTACTATATATTCTATTAGTGACCATATTGTATGCTACTGATGTAAAAGTAATGGCAGTTGTCATTCCTATCTACAGCAGAATTCCTTTATAAAATGCAAATGGAGACTCGTAGGACTGACCTTAGCAGTTAACAATATATGTCATCCTTGAGTTTATGTGAAGTGGTTATGATGTGGTACCTACCAGCGAGAGATCAAATTCATTGTCTGGCATTCCATCAATGTAGCGACCTGCCTCTGTACTTTGAAGGCATTTTGCTCCCTCACAGCTTTCTATTAAGGGAAGTGATAAGCCTTATCACCTAACTCCTTCAATAAGTGCCAACAGCAGACCCCAGATGATGCTATGAGAGTCTGATGGGACACCAGGAGAGAGGACAGGAAATGTAACATGCCAGAGACACACTTTATCTCTGATTTTCTCAGGGATAAAACTGGCAAAACTCACACATCTTCCAAGTTAAGTAAAATTACAAATACGACGTGTGTGTATGTACACAAATATATATGAACACACAAAAATACTAGTTCTAGAGTTGTTAAGTCCTAGAGATGTGATTTGGGCTGTGAAGGAGTAGAATAATTGACCACACTGGAACTTTTTATTTGATATAAGGCTTTAGTCTTTCCTAGTCAAAGAAAAAAAATATTTTTCAGTTTCATAAGGAAGTCACATCCACATCACTCTGTAACCTCTTTCCATTTTTATTTTGGATTGAAGCATGCCCAAATGGAAGCTAACATTCTCATTTTTTAACGTTCAGATCAAAGGGGAAAAAAGAATCAAAGAATTAGTTGGCATGGGCTCATGAGTTAGAAGAGTTTCCTATATGTTAATCTGGTTAATCATTTCTTCAGAGAAGGGAAAAATGAGGGTAGCTGAATTATACAGGCCTTCAAACTAGATAAACTGAATCATATGTCCTTAGTCCAAGAAATGCAGATATAAAATGTAATAAATGTATACTTGAATCATAGCCTTTGTCCAGAACCAAGCACATAATGAAAACTGGTAGGACAGATGACTATCTAAGTTTCCTTAAAATTATCCAGAGATAGTTCATTGACCTTCTTTAACCTATCTCACTCCTGTGGCTGCAACACAGACAATGTCCCAGAAAGCAGTGGTCCTTTAGAGTTCTTCCAGGCCCTCTATGCACGTAGAAGAATTTAATCACAGTTGCCAACCAAGGGCTGGCCTATGTATATGGATCCAAAAATATTTATTTTTCTGAATATTACTTTCTTTCAAATGCTAATAAGGGCCAACCCCAAAACATTTCATTGCCCTCCTCAAATAAAAGTACAATGCAAACATTAGGCATTCTATTTTCATTTTGTATGTGTCTTGTTTTATGCATTCTATCTTAAAATATTTAATTTTAGTCACAGCCCAGACACTCAGTGGCTGGCACTTGGTAGAATCTCAACCATAATTACTGAATGAATAAAATGAGTTGTGCAATGAGCTTTCTCTACAGAAAAGCATTATGGAAGTATAGTACATCTCAGAATTTTTATAGTTCAGTGAACAAAGAACATGGCTAATGTGTGTAGAATTTCTTGCAATAACCCATATAGCACTCTTCAGTTATTCTTTTCCAATTCTATTAACTGAAAACCAGGACACTACAACAAACCACAAGATACAGAGGAGGATAGAACATTTGAGGAATGACCTGCTGCTAGATTATAACGCCGCATTAGTAGTTTCAGTTTAATATAAAGTGTTTAAGGGATAATGGGCTGAAATGTTACATTTCTTTATGATGGCATCTTTAGTAGTAATTTCTTTATTCCCTTTGTGTTTATATTTTATTTAAAATAGGCCATAAAATATTACCACTCATTTTACGGCATGGGTGGTTTGATAGGATAGTTATATTTCCATGCCCTTCCGCAGAAGGTGGGGTGGAGAATGCTGCTTTGAGCTGTTGGTTTTTGCCACAGCCCACTGTCTCCTCCAGGATGGCAGAGCCACGTGTCCTCTCAAGAGTAGCTACTACCTTTTTCTCCTAGCAACCGTGTTATGTTAAAGGGCAGTTGCTGAGGTTGCCAGGATATTCTTCTATTCTTGTCATCCATGATCAAACCAACGGGAAGAGAAAGTGTAAACCAAACTGGAGGTGAAGATACAGGGAAAGGCACCCAGAAAAACAAAGCGCTCCATGGTTAATACTTTACTGGTAATTTCTTTTCTTTGTGGTAAAATCAGAAAAAAAAAAAAAAAACCCAAGTTTTAAAGACAACCTGCAAAGTATGGCTATTAAACACTTTAAGAGAAAACTCACCACTTTATCATTATTCATTGAAAGCCACTTTTTCCCAAGAGAGGAAGAGAGGAAAAGGTCTTAAAATTGTCAGAGCGACCTGAAAGATTCTGAACTATAATTACTATCCTGTTTCACATATAAAAGTTTTGAAGTATATGTCACATTTCATTGAACTGAAGACATTGACTGTAAAGTGCATAATGATTTCTGAAATGTTAAAATGTGAAAAAAAATGTGCATCTTAGAATTGTTGAAACATGGTATATGACCTCATTCAGTATTTCAATCAATTCTAAGATAAAATATCTTACTTATTTATAGAAAAGGGGGAAAAGTAAGTTTCTCAGAGCCATACAACTAATAAGCGATTGAGACCAAACTTAAATGCATATCTGTTTGACTATTATGTTCAAACTCTTCATTGTGTGATGTTGCCTTTTCAGTTTGTCACACAGATAATAAATAAAAATAGTTACCAACCATCTTGCTTATAGAACTTTACAGTTATTGAAGTATTTGTCTTACTCCTAGTAATTCACTGGGTATCATAGCCCTGTTTTACAAATGAGAAAAACTGGACCGAGAAAGATGGAATGACTTGCTCAAGGTCACATAATTAGAAAGTGGCAGAGCCAGGAGTGAAACCCAAGATAAATGACTCTTAATCCAAAACATGTGTGACTAAGGTCAGACATTGACCAACTACCAGGCTTGAAATTAGATCATGGACATCAAGATTATTCAAAGAGAAATATATTTGTTCGATGCATGAGAAGAGCTGTTGCACATGTCAGATGGATTCATTGATTTATTCAACAAATACTTATTGAATGGCTACTTTGAGCCAGGCTCCCTTTTAGTGCCTGAGATACAGTGGTGAATAAAAGACATAAAAATCACACAGAACTTCTTAAGTGCTATAGAGAGAAACAAGGTGGGAAGGGGTGAGCAGGGAGGGGAGCTTGCCATTTTAAATAGTGCTCAAGGAAGGTGTCCCTGAAAAGGTGACATTTGAGCAAAGATAAAGGAAATAGGAAGTGAATCACATGGATACCTGTGGGAAGAACATTCCTGGCAGGAGTAACAAAAGGCCTGAGTTGGGGATGTCCCGGGCCATTGCATGAACAGCTAGGAGGCTGTACGGCTGAGGCAGAGTAGCAAGGCAGGGGGAGGGGAAGTTGATGAGTTCAGAGACATGTGGGGGTGAGGGGCTGGGGAGTGGGTTGTGGACAGATCACATAGGGCCTTGGGGGCCAAGGTAAGGACTCTAGGATTTACCCAGAGCAAAGTGATAGCCTTAGGCAGAGTAGCCTCATGGAATTTAAAATCTGGTCAACTTTAATGAATCTGTCCTAGGCATTCCAAGTTTGCCCACTTCAACAGTCCAGTGTAATCTTGGGCTACCTGACAAATAGTTACTCTGTGTCTACCTTGTTATCGTATTATAAAGCATAGTCTATTCTAGAAAGCACTAACCTTACAGCTTCATGGACAGCTAATAATTTATTACACCTATTTTCTGTGCTGGGTAGTTGAAGAAAAGCTCCTCTCCCGCCCCCCGCAAAAAAGACTTTGTCTCTACTCTCGATAAGCTTATAACTTAGCTGTGTGACCATAAAAGTCTGTACCAAGTGTTCACTTGTGGAGAAGACAGCACACAATTATGCCAGGGCAGCCAGAGACAGTTACTGAAAGCAATATGTAAGGTGAGGTTTTCCAAGTGGAACAAGGTAGTAAAACATTCCATCTAGAGGTAACAGCATGAGCAAAAACAGAAGGCTTGTGATAGTATAGCCTATTTTTTTTTTTTTGCTGAGGAAGATTTTCCCTGAGCTAACATCTGTGCCAATCTTCCTCTGTGCTGTATGCAGGTCACCGCCACAGCATGGCCACTGACAAATGGTGTAGGTCTGCGCCCAGGAACCAAACCCAGGCCACTGAAGTGGAGCACACCGAACTTAACCACTAGGCCATGGAGCTGGCCCCTGAATAGCCTATTTTTAAAAGATATATTCATTCATTCATTCATTCCTTGTGACTGGGCCTAAAGTGCCTAAGAAGTAACAGCCACTGGGGGCAGACAGTCAGGGAGGAATCAGGGAGAGAGCCATGCACAGTATTTGGATTTTATCCACAGGTGATGGGGAGACACTGCATGCTTTCAGGGTGTAGGGTGGCTTTAGGAGTCACATGTTTGGTCATTCTGGCACCAGTGTGGAGGACAGGTGGAGCTGAGTGAAAGTAGAGGAAAGGAGGCTGTTGCAATAGTCCAGGCAAGATGATGGTGGTGAATTGGGATAGCAGAAATGGAGAAATGAGCTAGAGGTAAGAAGTACCCAGGAGGTGACTAAGACTAGATCAGGGATAGATTACACGTGAGCAGGGAGTGAGTGGGGTGGGGGTCAAGGTTGACTGCTGGTGTTCCAGCACGGGTGACGGTGTAGATGCCACTCTCTGATAAGAATATGGGCCGGCAAAGGGTTTGCCCATGGAGCAGACAAGAATACAACTGTCATTGTTATGATGCAGGCGGTTTCAGTGGAGGGAGAGGTCGCTATGCGATGGCCAGACAAGGATTCATGAAAGTCTTAGGACTTGAGCTCCGACCTTCAAAGATGCTCAGGATTTAGAAAGTGAAGGAAAACATGTACAGCATTCCAGGCAGGAAGCAGTCTGAGCAAAGGCACAGAAGTGGCAGAGTAGAAACCATTTTCTGGAGGCAAGCGTATTGGTCTTGGCACATAGGAGAGTGGTGGAAGGAAGGAGGTGATGAGGTTGATCCTCAAATGATACAGACTCTGCATCTGAAATCCCCCTTTCAGGGAGACAGAATGCACTATTCGTAAGGCATCCCAGTCCACGGTTAATCCGCCATTCTAGATGACCCGTGGTAGCCACCATAACGTCCTGACAATATTGATAGGGATCTCATGCGGAAATTACAATTCTTTGTCACGCTAGGACTCATGAGCTCGCTGCACAGCTTTATAGCTAGAACTAGAACTCAGTTCTCCCGAATCCCATCTCAAGATTAAACAGACATCGTAGTAGTTTAGTATTCATGACCGCTGGCGCCATGTTTTCTCCAAACACCTAATATACTTATATTTGAAGTGTCAGAAAACAAGTTTAGGGGCCGGCTCAGTGGCTAGCAGGTTAAGTTCGTGTGCTCTGCTTCAGCGGCCCGCGTTGGCAGGTTCGGATCCCGGGCGCGCACAGACGCACTGCTTGCCAGGCCATGCTGTGGCAGCGTCCCATATAAAGTGGAGGAAGATGGGCACGGATGTTAGCCCAGGGCCAGTCTTCCTCAGCTAAAAAAGAGGAGGATTGGCATCGGATGTTAGCTCAGGGCTAATCTTCCTCCCCCCGAAAAAAGTTTAACACTTTTTTAAAACTGATTTCATTTTGCCATGAAGCCTTTAATCGTTCTTTGAAATTAAAGCAAATAATTTTCTAATGAATTTTTCGTACTGTTTGTATAAAACAATTAGAAGTACAAAAGAAACTTCTTAAAGTCTATACTGTATTTTCTATCATAACAAGCACTATGATAATCAAATTTTAATTCCATCCAAATAACACATAACTCCAAAAATTAATATTTAAAAATCTCAGCTATAAAAATATCACTTGCTCTGTTTAGCCTTAAATTATTCCAAGTGGTGGCTGAGTGTGTGTAATATGTTCTCAAGTCCATCATTGCAAAACAAATAAAATACCAGCCAGAGCATTAGCCACAGTTACTTATTTTCCTGGAATACATTCAGATTTCTTTCCTTCATTTCCCCTTGGCAACAATCAAATCCCTAACAGCTCCTGATAATGCATCATTTCTTGCTTCAGTGCCATCTTTGAAAACAAAGCCATCCTGTGATTCTGTACATGTCATTATGAACCAAGGCAAATCATAGGTGAAAGGAGAGAGCAGACTGCTTTAAATGTGTTCTTTCAGGAAATACTGCTTCTTCTATAATATAATTGGAAACTTTGAGTACATGTCAGTTATAGGGCAATCTGCTAAACACCTGTCGGAAAAAAAAAAAAAAAGAACCACATTGCTCCTTGTAATTTTAAGCTGCCTCTGCCTCTTCTCTTTTACAGCGTTATTCATTTCACTCCCATTCTGGCTTTGCATATTATACAGCTTCCATACATAATTTTGCCAAGAGCTTAGACACAATAAAACTACATTCCTATCTTGTTGCCTTAAGATGCATTTCAGGAATACATTCCTTTTGGTTTTCCACCTCTGTTAAATATGATCTAAATTTTCTGATGTACCTCAGAATTCTTCTACTTCACTTAATTATGCTCTGAATTCTCTGAAATGTACCTCAGAGCCTAGAACACTAGGAAGCAAGTTTGGCAGGCGAATGCAAGAAACAGCTAAGGGAGGAAGATAAAACAGGCAGCTTATTCCTGGGAAATTCCTGGAGGGAAGTCAGATTTCCAGCCTAAGAAAAATGAGCTCACTTCTCCCCCTTGTGCCCAGAACTTTGGATGCCATCAGCCATCTATTTCCTTGAATGAGAGAAGGCAGGAGAATGGAATCTCTCCTTCCTCTAACCTCTCATTCCAATACATTCTGAACTGCAATGAATACATTTGCAGTAATGCAATATATTGGTTTGAAATAGGCTGATATTAAATCATGTCAATTTTTTTTTTTGCTGAGGAAGATTCGCCCTGAGCTAACATCTGTGCCAATCTTCCTCTGTTGTATATGTGGGGTGCCGCCACAGCACGGCTGACAAGTGGTGTAGGTGTGCACCTGGGATACGAACCCACGAACCCAGGCTGCCAAAGAGGAGCACGCGGAACTTTAACCACTAGGCCACGGGGCTGGCCCCAAGTCCTGTCAATTTTTAAAGAAATTAAGATATAGAAAATTCCCATTACTTTCCAATCTGATCTGTCACCATGCCTTTGGTATACCCTCACTTAGCCTCATTTATTTGCACCTAATGTAGGAAGGGAAGGTGCAAGTGTATATATATATTTGATAGACCTGCTCTACAAAGGATTCCATCTGTGAGCCAATTAAAAAAATCAAAGATCAAACAACTACATGTCTCATAGAAGCATAGTAGGAGCTCAATAAGTATTTGTTAAAAGAGAAACTTCACTGGATGAACCATACACAAAAATACTGTCTCTCAGTCATTTAGCATGAATCCCCCTTACTTACAACTTTTTTCCCAAATCACTTATTCTTCATTCCCAGATTATTCCTATAAAAGCCAAATGCAAGGGAACATTAGAAACAAACAACAACACAACACTACAGATTATGAATTTAGCTTCTGCTTTGTGGTTTGAAAGATCTGCAGTTAAACACTGATTTCTTCCTTTCATTTTTATTCTCTGAACTTCAATTTCCTGTTTATCGCCCTACTTTTGAATGACAGTGCACTGTTCTGCTTGCAAATAAGAGAATGAACTTACATAAAAATCTACCTTATTTCATATTGCACTTAAAAGACTGCTTTCCCAGTGAGTTTGTGAGGTGATTATTTTTCCTTGTAATGTTCATTTTCATTTTTTAAGCTTGCTTTCTTACCTGATCAAAAACATGGTAATTTACTTTTTCTCATCAGAGAAAGGCAACACTTCTAAGATCGGACGTCCCCTTGTGGAACAATTTAACAAATTATAATTAGGAAAGTCTTTATATACTTGTTTGTTTCAACAGCCAAACATTTAGTCAATTGAGTAAGCAATACAGTGAATATTAGGATCAAAACTCCTCTTTTGGCATACAAGGAAAACTAGACTGAGTATTTTTTATCCTATCTTCCGCTAAGCTGAAAACACTTTTTCTTATTTTGGATGCTTCCAGTAAAGCCATTAGAGAAAAACCAATTTGTAATATTTATCCCATGACATCTTTCTCCTGGTTATGAGCTAAAATATTAGTGATGAAGATATGAGGGAAACGGAACCCATTATTTTTTCGGACTCAGTTTCAAGGTGCCTTTTGAGCTTATTATGCTCCGTGATTCTAAAATCCCTCGCCTGTCCATAGCCTTGGGGAAATTCCACTATCTCTGAACTGCTAACTTCCCCCTAGACTATGGAGGCAAACCCCAAAGCAGGGCCTAAATAATCTAAATTTCTTCCAGGCACCAGGTTTAACCTTAAATGAATGAATGAATAAGTAAATAATAAATATCATACGCCATTCCCTAATATTTGTTTTTATTTTGACAGAGAAACATTTTAAATTTCTCAAGCATGAATAAAATTGGTGCTCCAGAAAGTTCCATGGCATTTTCCCTGAAACTTCTCCACTGATAATTTGGCTTCTCGTTGTCCACAAACTTAAGTCCTCTCTAAACCTAAAAGAAATGTTTAAAAGAAGGTTTCCTTGGTTCTGCTACTCGTCTGAGGCTGCTGCCACCTCTCTTCTGTTTCCTCCTCTCCTCTCCGTATTTCTTTCCAACCACTAGCCTACATTCAGAGTGTTCTCTGACTCACCTCCTGTGCTGACTCCAGCCTCACATCAGCTGGTTCCAGCTTCCTCTCTAATACTAAGGGTTTTCTCTCAACTGGCATTTAACGCTTTTCTGTTAGTATGTCAGCGACTTGATTTATGTTTTAGGCAATTCCGATGCATTACTTACCGCCAACACACACACACACGAACACACACAGACACACTAGTGCACATGCACACTCACACACGTGCACGCACACGCACTCTCGCACACACATTTTAACACAATAGGGGTTTTACTGTTAGCTGCTAGGAGGGATCAGAAAAGGAATTGTACCTAAGAGCTAATCACCCTTAGAAAGAGTCCTGCAACACTAATTATGCTAAAAAAGCCTAAGATATTTTTGAAAGATATTCTCCAAAATTTAAGTGGGTAACATTAAACAACCTTATCCAAAGGGAGAGAAAAGGGAATTCGCCACAATGTAGGGCCCTTTGTACTCTTCCCACTTAGGCCTCACCCCATAGAAACCTGATCAATGAACAGTCATGAACTTACCATTCATATTAGTACCCTGGCTCTTCGTGAGTGGAAAGGAAAATGTACAGAGAATCTGTGCTCTTCTTCCAAACCTCAGTGTTCTTAAAATTCCCAGTACAAAATTTGTCATTACCATAATCACCATCCTCTTCGCAGCACTACCATCCATTTGGTTATCACATCAGTACTGAGCTGAGTTCTTCCCCATTCACAAAACATTCATTCCTTCAACATAGTGAGCCTACTCTGTTCCCGGCATTGTCCAGTGAACTAGTTTACATTCTACCTTGTGGGAGGAGGGAGACTGATTATAAATACAATAATTTAACAGAGCAGTAAATTCTATGAATTAAATAAAATAGATCACTGTTAGAGAGTGACAGATGAGGGGAGGGATGAAGAAGGGACAACATTAGGCAGAGAGTCCAGAAAAGGTCTCTCTGAAGAGGTGACATTTGAACAGGAACTTGAAACATGAGAAAGATCAGGGGAGAGTTTTTTAGGCAGAGAGAGTGGCAAGTGCAAAGGACCTGAGGTTGCAAGGCATCTGGTGCCCTCTCTCCCCCACGTTCTTGGAACAACCCTGGTGTCTCCTGTCTACGATGTCCTCCTCTCTCATGCTGTCCTGTATGCTGATTTTTCAGACTCAGGAGTGTTCAGATGACCAACTGAAATTATCACTGCCTTACTGGCTTTTACAGATGTCATCTTAATACTACATACTTGATCTGCAAGGGCTTAAAAAAGAAACAGCCATTCAAAGCAAGCCTGCATCTTCAGCAGAACTCTTGTTGACCCCGTTGTCTAATATGTCACTGTTGCTTATCTAAGAATCCATGGGATAGACTCTTCATAGAATTTAGTGCAAGGAATAAAAATTCCGGAAAACTGTTTTCTTTCGCTAACCAATGAGTTATAGGTAACCTGTCCTGTAAGCCTTTTATTTTGGCTGCTGGAACCTCAGAGCTGAAATGTAGGGCTCCTGTTACAACAACAATCCTATCCATGCTCTGTGGCACATTCACCCCCTCCCCTCATTTATTTCTCGCCGTGGCATCTTATCTTTAGTTTCATTTTCATTGCCCTGTGTGAAACTGCTATTATTTAAGCTGCCTCAAACCTTTTGGAAATAGATGATGTATAAATCATTAATCACAAGTGTTTTCTAGACCATCACAAGTAACTTCCTCATTGCAAAATCTAACATGTTGCCTTGTTCCAGATCTTACCCTCTCCGCCACATGACAGAACTCAGCTGCTCTTTTTAAATCTGTCTCCCGTTTCCAATCTTTTGCAAAGATTACTATAAATATGAACAAAATTGGTTAAAAACAGCTCCACTTGCTTGGTTTCATGGCATACTACAGTGCCTTCATTTTCTTTTTAGCACTTTTTCTTTTCATTCTGACCATCTTATGTATGAATGTATGTATGTATTTTAGTCTCCTTCTCTTCCCACATGCCCATTCAATGCAGATATACTCCAGGATTCTATTCTAAGCTCACACCACTCTCTACACGTTTTCCTTTGGCAACCATCTACTACTGTCACCTCTAAATAGAAGATTTTCAAATTTTATTTCTAGCCCCAGCCTCTCTCCTGAGTTCGCATTCCAAATTCCCTGCAACCATTTGATCTTCAGAGTTAGAATGAAGATCTTTTACACTCCCAATCCTTGAATTTCCTCCGTAACACCTCTGCCAAGGATTTGTCCACCAACCAACTGACAGCAAACTTACCACCTTTCAGGGCAGCCCATCTAACTAGCCGGGTTTGACTGTTAAAAACTTATTTCCAATTGGATGGCAAAATCTATCTCTAGGATGTGTGCCCACTGGTTCTAATGCTATTCTAAAGAGTAACAATAAGAGTGAGACACACCAAATGCCAAATGTATGTCAGGGGCATTGTGACTATTATCTCCTTATGACTCTGCCATGTGGTTTTATTATTCCCCTTATATCACTGGGGCAACTTAAAATTAGTCTAATTATTTCACATGGCTCTTCTCCAAATGGTGAAGCATGCCTATTCTCTATGGGAACCACTCTACTCCAGGATAAGAAAGTACAACTTCCTCCAATCACTTCTCACATGAATTACTGGTTTTTGTTAATTTCACCATCTGTATTGCAAACCTCTAACCGTGGTGTCCAGAAGGAAAGAAATTCAAAATAACATTCCAGTTGTGGTTTGAATGTGTAGAACAGAACAGAACTGTCATCAACTTCATTCTAGATATTATATACCTCTATTGACACAGCCTAAGATCATTCCTGTTGCTGAATCAACTAGGCTTTTCATCAGCAGCCTGCTAGACATCTGATGGATATGTCAAACTATTTCCCAAACTGCACTCAGCTTACTTCCTCCCTAACCTCTCCATCAGTTTGGCTTCCCCAGGTCTTAACAGCATCTGTATTACCCAGACACACAAGCTGAAATCCTCCATGTGGGCTTTCAGTCTCCTTCTACATCTTCTAAATTTCATTGGCGACCAAGTCATGAAGGCTCTGAATCAAACACATTTTCATAACGTCATCTTTGCACTGCGTTAGGTTGGGCCCTTTGCCCTTTCCCAGCTCAGGTTGCGTGTTCTCTCAGCCGGACAGCTGAAATCCTGCTCCTGCCTCCCCCCTTCTCTTCACTGCACAGACCTGACCAAGCGGCCCTCGGTGCTCTGCGCCTATCAAGGACAATTCTAGCTTTTCAACTTGCTATTAACACCCTCCAGTATCTGTCTCCTTTCTGGCCTTATCATCCTGTGATTTCCTGCCCGTACCATATAGTTCCGGAAAACTGTGCCACAAAGTATATTTCAAATTTTCCTAGTTCTGCACCTTTATAAAATTTATGTTGTCTTTGAGCCTGGAAGGGCTTTCTTTGCCTGTCAAAATTCTATCTTTCAATAATTTGAGAAAATGTCACAATCTCTGTGAAACTTTTGCCAGATCCTGGTCTGGCCATCTAAAATTAATCTAAGGTTCCTGATTTCTCCCAGCATTTTATTTCTCTCCTCGAATATAACAGTAACAGCAACTTACATACATATTTTCTGTCTTCAATTAGTCTTTAAGCTCCTTAAGCCTTGGCTATCGCTTATTTAATTTTATTATTCCCAGTTACAGAGTAGGGCTCCAATTAGTTGCACTAATTATGAACAAGGAGGCAGGAAACAAAAAAGGTGAAATTGATGACTAGCTGAACCCGAAGAAAAGTTGGAAATCTAATGCAAACACTTGGAAACTCAGACCCACAGAGGCCATATTCACAGATGCACCAAAAGACCATTCTATCTTTCCATTATTTCTGCCTCCCTTAATTGAAGTTTTTAGATTGTGAGCTCTACTCTCAAGCACACAACCTCCTTCTTCTCTGAGATCTAACCAGACTGGGAGTCTCCCAGGGCCAGTGGTCAGAGGCTAGCACAGTAAGTGCCAACATTCATTTGGGTTGTAATCAACAGCTTCACTGAGTAACTACTTTCGGTGCTCCTACTAAGCCATAAATCCGCATTCCCTTAAAAATAATTTCAATGACAATGGCAGACAAGCTGCTCCAAGTGCACTTGTCACTCCCCCAAAGTCTTAATAAATAATTTAGACATTAAGTCTTTGCACTGCCCCATTGCTCAGTAAAACAAAGCTTAGCATGGGCATTTATTCATTGCTGGTATTTTAAAGCAAAATGTAACGGTCTCTTTACATCACAAAAATAAAATTGATTTTATACAGGATGGACTTAGGAGTCGTTACATTGAAAAAGAAAAATTTGAAGCAGAAATTTTTGTCAATGTGATTGAATTCTGGTATCACCCACAAGAATTTTTAACTATTCTACATAACCTATGTCAGGTCAAGAAAAGTGCTTCACATTTTTTCCTTCCTGGAATTAACATTTATTTAATGAAATTCTACCTCACGAAACACCACTTGCATTACTCAGATGTTCGGTCAATGAAATTATTGAATTAATGGAAAAAAAATTACCTTCTTAAGATTAGGTCACGTGAATTCACGAAACTGGAAGTGGTTACATAATACAGCAGAGTTATGTAATAATGTATTGAATGATATTATACTTTAAGATATAATGTGTTTTTAGCTAATAGTCTTGTTTTCTGAGCCCAGCCTTCCTGCTTTTTACTTGACTTTTCTTTTTATCGCCTTGGTACCTCCCTCTGTATTCTAGAGTATGTGTCTTTTCCTCCCAAACACTTGGCTATGGTTACACAGGCATCTGGTCAGTTGTTTCATATCAGCTCAGCAGCAAAAAGGGGAAACACACACACACTCAGACACTGACACATAAAATCATCTTTTCAAAATATTAAACTTTGGAGACAATTCCAGTGTACGAGGATTTCTCTATCTCTTGGTTTTCAACATTAAAAATGATATATAAATACATCCCTCAACTAAATCCATCATTTATATAAATATAGTTGGGTCATCAGACACTGGATTTACTAAAGGTAATTTAGTCTAAACTGTTCCTTCAACAGCAAAAATTCATATTACTGGACACGAGCAGATGAGGAAAACATGGGCTCTAGTAGCTTGAATCAAAATTGCCAACATGATTTACTCATAAATTAACAGAGATATGACAATCAGGCCAGTTTATCCCTGACTACCAGAAGAGAATAAAGCAGCAAGGATTTTTTTTTTCCTGACAGATTTAACATATGAGTTCTTGATATGTTTTAAATTTCAGGCAAAAAATTATGTAACTATCCTAAAAATTATGTAAAATAACATAAACACCTATTTTTCTGTTCCGAGTTAGACGTACAAAAAGAATTGATACTCCTTCCTCTCCAAGTTATCTACTTAGAAATAATACTTATACTACTAATACCACTGATAGTAATAATAAAAAGAGAGAAATGGTAAAGTCAAATGTTAAGCTTCATGCAAACAGTAGGTAGGGAAAAATTAATACTCTAGTTCACAATGGAATATTTAATACTCCAATTTACATTAGAGTATTTAATACTCCAAATCAAAATACAACATCCAGTTAGTCATGACAGTTTGTAAACTATATAGGTCATTGTATTGCTTTATAGCATGTCTATGCATTAGTGCCCTCATAAAAGATATTCTTTTTTCCTTTGCTTTTATCCAGTGAGCCTTGATCATACTAAACTCACAGGTCACAGGTAAAATGCTGTATGGTAGTGCTGAGAAGAAATAAATTGAGAAAGAAATAGGGTCAAACCTTAAATTAGCACATATGGTTACTTATTAACAGCCCAGTTAAAGGTTTAATGACAAGCAAGTTAAATATAGTGGCTGCAAGGAGGGTTTAGCTTCATTCAAGTTAATTCATTCATAATGTCAATGCCTTTCATTACCGTATTTAGGCAAGTTAACTGTCTATTCACAATATTTTGCTAGACAGCACTTGAAGTCTTTATCTTGATTTTATAAATGATATCAAATCTTCCTAGATCAGGATAAATCTAGTTGCTAGACTTAGAGATCACCCTACTGACTTCAACAAGTGGGTGTTGAAGATGGTTTTCTTTCTCCAAAATCAAATGTAATTTTTTTTTTTATCTGAAAAGAGTATTCCGGATTTCTGGTCAATTTACTATATTACAAAAAGATTATTATCAAAGAAGGAATTGCAATAATATCAGGAGAAAAATCTATACTATTTTTTTTTGCTGAGGAAGATTCACCCTGAGCTAACATCCCTTGCCAATCCTCCTCTTTTTTAGCTTGAGGAAGATTAGCACTGAGCTAACATCTATGCCAATTTCCCCCTACTTTGTAGGTGGGACACTGCCACAGCATGGCTGGTGAGTGGAGTAGGTCCGCTCCCGGGATACAAACCCACGAACCCAAGCCCAGAAGCAGAGTGCGTAGAACTTTAACTACTCGGCCACGGGGCTGGGCCCTCTATACTATTTTCATTGCATGGGAAATGTGGATGCTAAGGAAGGGTGGGGGTATCACTCTCTCTGTCTCCCTTTGCTCACCCCAACATTTTAATATACCTTGAATTATATTATGATGAGCCTTTAAGTGAGGGGAAAAAAGGCCCAGTGCACGTGTATGTTGACACTTTCTTTATTTTAATGAGGGAGAGTTGGGAGTTGGAGTGGGTTCACAAAGAGGGTTAAGCCTCTTTTGTTGTCTTTTGTTTTTCAGACATGGTGGTGGTTGTTAAATCATCTACCAGAGACCCACTTCCTGCTTTCCTTCCCTTTATCTGAGTCTCTGCTAAGCAGCTTTCATAAGGGGTAGAGACCTCTACTGTGCTTTGAGGTCAATTAGCCTAAAATTACTAAATCCTAAGGAGAACCCTGCTCGTTCCTTCCACGTTGTATTTAGTTATGACTTCTAAACTTAGAATGACCAGTGCTCACCAGATAAAAGCAAAATAAATAATAAGTTGAAGAAGCTTATACTTGTGGAAAAGGGCCATGTTTAATTAATTTTTGCATCCGGAAATCATATCACAGAGCCTGGCACATAGTAGGTGCTCAACAATGTTTATGAATGAATGAATGTTCATTTAACTGGTTGGTTGAAGATGCTGGTGGGGAAACACATGGAGAGCCACTTCCACATTAATGAGGACCCATTCGTTAAGACAACTACTGGCAAGAAATGAAAATCTCTTCAAGCACTTATCATCTGCACAATGGTTCTTGGATTTATTTTAATTATTTATCTCTAGTAGAGTATCTAACACTTGCATAGTGATTGCCAATATATGAAGCATTTTTATGGACAAAATTTCATTTAATCCTTCAACATTTTTGAGGTATGTATAGTCAGTCTTCAACTTCACAGATAATGATACCAAGGCTCAACAAGTTTAAGGCCAAATCTCTGCTTATCTGAATCCCAAAACTGGGCTCTTTCTAAAGAATTAATTCTCTGCTTTTAAAGTCTCTTTCTTCCAAGAGCAATTTTCCATATGCATTGTCACATCCTCTAAATTAAATCATATAGATTGCCACTTTTCATACAGCAGACTTTCAAATAGTTGTTGATTTTGATTAATCGAAGCCTGAAAAAGTGGAAATATTGACAGAAACAGGGTAGAGACATGGGTCGGTCTTCCTAGGACCAAAATTGACTCATAAAATCTCTAGATTAGATAGCCTTTCATAATACACCAAACAAGCCCCTACGTTTCATTAAGACTAGAAATAAATAGAGAAAGTGTTACCACCTTTCACAAAAGAGTTTTCACTGGATTTAACTCACTATGCCATTGGGAAGAACCGAGATAATTGAAGAAATGAAATAAATGCTTACCTGCTCATTTCATTTACGTTGTAATTTCCCTTGGGTTGTGTCTGTTTTATTGTAATGCCATGGCTCTTGAATTATAACCTTTGTATTTCAACAGCCAATCAGCAGTACTGTGAAAAGCCTATGACCTAACATAAGGAAGTAAATATTTGCTTTGTGAACTACATTCATTGTCTATAATAAAATTATATTTATTGACACAGAGATTTAAAAAAATCTCAAATACAAAGTTTAAGAAATTTAGAGAGATTTTAGATGTTTATTATTCAGGCTAGAATTTCAAGTATGAAGCATTTATATAATTTAATGAAAACACCCGCACATCTAGTAAATAGTAGAGCAAGAATTCAAATCCAGTTCTGTTTGAAATGAGATTTTATATTCCACCACAGCTCATTGTTTCTCCTATACGGGCCCCGCATTCATTATAAATTCCAAGTTCATTATTCTGAATTACTGAAGTTTTACTATATTTGATAAACTGGAACCAAAAATAATTATAAATTTTACACTTTTTAGGTAGTTTAATATCTAAAAACTTTAAAGATTTTCCAAGCTAAATATTTGAGCTTTGGAAACCACATTTGTCAAATAGAATTTGTCACACAGAATTTAAAAAGTCAAAATCAGGTGCTTACAAGAGCACTGAATCATGTGAAACACTACAGATACAGAACTCATTAAGGTACCAGATTAGATTCTCACCTTTTAAATATTTAAATTTCACCTACAGCTTAAAATTTGGGATAAGATATGATTCTAATCTGACATGGATTTATAATGAAATTTATTTGACTTCATTCTGATGAGAAATTTCAATGAATGCCTTGTAGGACCTCCATCTACTCCCATCTTTCCTTTCAATCTCATTTATCTCAGGAAAACTCGAAAGTTTTCTCCTACAACATCGGCAACTGGCAGAAACAATCTGTGAATATCTGGGAACTCCTCATGTACATGTAAGATGTGAGTGTGTGTGCACAGTGGCCAAAGAGAAAAAGAACAGATCCCAACTATTAAGTGATTCTGGGCTTCTAAAAGGAACCGTGAACTTTGGAAAGTCCAGACCTGGTGGCAGGTGGCAGTATGTTACAGACACCGTGGCAGCCCTAATCCTGTGGCTTATCCATCTCCAGCCTTTGGCGATGTTTGCTCCGCTCCAGCTGAGCTGGAGTCCAGTTCAGCCACAATGATCTCCGTGGTCTTTGCCACGTCCTCTTTGTCACTAGGTATTTCCTTTCTTTGTTTGCTTTTGCCTGTTTTTTAAAAATTAACATTAGCATTCAAATAAATAAGAAAAATGTACTAGAATATCAATGGAAAAATGGGCAAAAGACTTGAACAAGCCATCCTCAAAGACAAAAAAATAAATTTGCTTATAATCATATTAAAAAAGTAATCAGCATTATTAGTAGCCAAAGAAATAAAAGTTTCAAAAACATCATTTTCAGCTACCAAGTTAGCAAAGATTTTTCAAAAGATGATATTATGTTGGTGAGAAGTAAATGTTCTAAGCCTCAAGCCTAAAGGAAAAAATGCCATTCAGATATGCAGACAAAACCTAGGCATAAGGATGTACATCGGTTAAAACAGTAAAATATTGGAAATAACATAAAAATCCCAAAATAAAAAAATGGCTAAATAAATGAAGACATCCATAAGATGAATTCTTTTGCAGTCACTAAATTGTATTAAAAAATACCAATTTTAATTTCTTGGGAAACATCAACAAAGTAATGTTAATTTTTAAAAAAGCAAGTATGAAGTTCTACTACTTTAAATTGGTCCATTTAAAAATTCTTTAAAAAATGGTCCATTTATGCATAGGAAATGAACTGGTGGGAAACTGACCAGTATTTTCAATAGCGGTTCTTTAGGCATTGGGATAATTATGAGTACTCAGTATATGCTAGGCACGTGTTCAGCACTTTATATACAGTGAATTATATTTATGCTTGCAAATATCTTAGAAGGTGGGTCTTTATCCCTGTTGTATACCAGAGGAAACTGAGGCTCAGAGCAGGTAACTAACTTGACCATGGTGACAAAGCTATTAAATGAAGGAGCCAAGACACAAGTTAACATCGGCTGCCCCCAAAGCTCATGTTCATCATGTCCATGAGGGCCCACAGGTAATCTAAATGTTCTGTTTTATCCATTTTTCCTGCATTCTAGGGGACCTAAAAATAAGCATATATTGCTTTTATAATCTGGAAACAAATCATAATATAAATGTTATAGTAAAAACATGCATATTCACAAAGTGACAGTTCTAAAAATTGCTTCCTTCAAAGACGCAGGACCATGAATGTGATCTTTAGATCTTAGACGAGTGTATTGTAATGAGCATGAGCGCTCTTTTAAAAATGTAATCCCAAATCTCGGAAGACGTTTGTGAGTCCCGTCAACTCTGCAATATTTTTTCATTCAAGAAATACTTATTTAACATCCGCCTTTTGCCAGATATTGTGCTAGGCGTTTGCACAATAGCAGGAATAACAGTCTAAATGACTTTCTTTGGATATTCGGAAAGTCTTTAGGGGATAAGGGAAGACGGGACGAGATAGGGAAGGTGAGAGTATCCATCAATCTACATTGAGTCCTGGCTACCTACATTTAAGGATTGTTTTATTTTTTTAAGCTTTCCATAAAAACTTACAATATTTTTGAGGATCCAGAACACCTTCCTGGAAATGTCATGCAATTTTAAGCCTCTACAATGCATTTATGCTTATACGCTAACTGTAGTAATCAGATGAAATAAAATGCTTTTTAACATCACACAGCGTTACTGTCATCCACTGAGTGTACAGTGGTCCTTGCATTTGCCCTCTACGCAGTGCTGTATCTTCATTGTTAAGTAAGCAGAGTTGGACATTCAGAAAAAGGAATCTCAGCAGAAATGCAATTGGATGGATTCCTATCCCTCTTGGTTCCACATCTCATCGTTCATGCCCATCTTTCATTTTTCAGAAAAGCCCATGTCTTTCAGCAAACGGACTTTTAATATGAAGGCCATTATCTCTAGAACACAGGTAAATGCTTTCTTACTTTTTAGTCTATGAGTCAACCAGAATTTTTATCAATTTAGATTTAGATTTGGCTGTTATTATAAGGTCAAATGGGTAAGAATGTGTATATTTCTCCTTTTCTACAAAGCCCCTGGCCCTCGTAGTAGGAAATATTAAGAAATGTTTTATTATTATTATTATTATTATTATGCAAAAGTGTAAGAAGTCCATAGGAATGATAATGACTTAGACTTTCAACATGATGAGTTCAAATAAATTAGGACCCTGTAGGAAGATCCCTAAAAGCAAAGAGATATCTATTTGAGAAGGAAAAGCTGGATTCCTTAGAATTGGACAGCAAAGTAACTCCTTGTTAATTCCCTTCTATGGGAATTAAACACCAAGGAGTAATTGAGGAACCAGAGAAAAAAGGGTAGAAATCGGCACAACAGACACCTTATGTTATTTGCTCTGTAAATTAGGTGGTTTTCTTAACCTCTCAGACTATAAATTCAGGACAAAGGATGAGTGCCCAGGGCTCTGAGATCAGATGTCACTGTCATGGAGATTCATCTTATTTAATGTGATACCATCCAATCCGTTTGTAATAATAAACACTTGTTTTCTCATCTCCAAAAACTGTTAATAAACTACTTTCCCATGGTTTCTCTAAATATAGTTTTTAAGATTTTTAAAATAGTGAATAAATCTACTCTCCCATGAGTGTGTTAATTACTGTTTTAGTTCATGCTAACAGAAGAAGCAGCTTAATAATAGTGACTTAACTGGAGGTGATCAAAATGCTCATTCATTTGAATTAATGAGTCCGAATCACCTTTTCATTAGATATTAGTGCTATAATGTATATTTCACTGATACCTGCTATTACTACAAAAGACTTTAGAAACAAATACAATTGACTTAAAGTGTGTCACAGTTTTCAAAATTATTTAATACACATAGTGTCTAGCAGCTATGAAACCAGGAGAAAAACATTATTTTCCATTACAAGGGTAAAAACTGTTTCTCCTTTCTCCAATTAAATGATTTTCAGAAGGGTTCATCACCCGGAAAAACAGTATGTATGAAATCCGGAAATGCAGATGATAGATATCCAGTCTTATAAATGCTTATTATAAACGGGAACCAAACTCTAAGGTTTCTCTCTATTATTTGTGATAGCCATCTCATGATGGAAGTAATCTCGCTGTAAAACAACTGAAAAAAGAAAAAGAAACTATGGGAAGATTGCAAAGTTCTCTAGACAAACCTTCCAGTGACTCGCTTAAAGAAGGAAGCATTTATCAAAGGGTCAGAGAGGTTAGGAAAACTATGCCAGGAGCCAGGGTCAGTCTTGCCAGAGCGACTGAGATTGTCCCAGGTGAGCCGGTGTCCTGGGCTCTGGATGGAGGCGGAGGGCGCAGGGCGGGTCCCGCACGGCGCGCATCCTTTTGGCCAGGGGACCCCTGCTCTGTCCCCGGGAGCCCAGCGACTCCCGAGGCTGGCGCGGGCTGCCCGGGACGCACCGCCAGCAGCCTCCAGCTCGCGAGGAGCATCTCCCCATCCGCGGCTTCCGAGGCCAGCTCTGTCCCTCCGCCATCCTCAAGTCCTCCGACATTTTTCACCGAGACAGGAAGGTAGGGAGAAGAGGAAACGGCCGAGCGTCTGCACCCAGGCTCTGCCGCAGCACATGAAGAGGAGAGGAGGAGGGAGGCTATTAAACTGTGATTCTATCGATAATAAAAAGAATCATCACCCACAGCAGGGGAGTCTCGGATACACCCACCTGGGCAGCGGCTAGGGAATTGGTGGGCGTTGCTCCTCCTCGCCCCCTCGGTGGCTGTGAAATCTACCCCAAGCCAAGCACACAAGAACTCCCTTTCCTTCGACTAAGGAGAGGGCAAAGAACAAAAGAGACCCCCACCCCCTACACACACACACACACCTCAGACATTTTACCGATGCTCAAGGTATGCATTTCTGCAATCCCTTTGGCTTACACCTTCCCCACCTGAATAGTGCGTTTTCCCCAAAGGTAAAGAAAGAAAAAATACCACGCCGAGGTGATCGGTCGATTGGACACTGTCCATTTCACATTCGGTTTTCCAACAAACCACCACAAAAATCCCGCAGGACCTGGCGCCCCCGCGGGGTCTCCGCCGCCCTGGGCCCTCTGCCGGTTCCCCGAAGGCGCCCAGCTCTCCGCGGGGGACCCGACCGAGGGCTCCCCGGGCGGGCAGGACACTCGCCCGGCCCGTCGGCCGCAGCCGGAGGGCGGCGAGCGGACCGCGCCGAGGCAGCAACGCCGGACGCAACTTCCCAAACCCGCGGCGCGGCCCCCGCTCCCACCCGCGGCGCGGCAGCAGCGCCGAGCCCCCCGCGCCCGCAGCCTCCCCCGTCAGGGCACCGGCAGTTGCACTCTCCGCCCCCTCTTTCCTTCACCTCCCCCCCCCCAACCACCACCTTTAAAAAATTCATCCCTCGGTGCAAAGCAGACATTTTGATGTCATTTACTTAGCCCCGCTCGGGTTCGGAGCCAGCATCTTACCCAGCCGCCTGGAGGTGTGGGCAGCGCACCGATGGGTCCGGGGGCGCGAGGCTGGGCTGCTCGGTCCTCTAGCGGAGCCGGTTTGCTGCCATCCGCCCAACTTCAGCACCCAGCGGGCGAGGAGAGAGGGAGAGAGGCGAGGATGGAGGGGAGGGGAGAGGGGGCGGAGGGAGGGGTGGGCGGGGAGGGAGCTGGAGCCGCTCGGCAGCGCGCATGCGCCCCGCGGGCGGGCGCAGCCCCTCGCCCGGCGCGGCCGGAGGTGCCGCTTCTTCCCCGGGCGCGCGGCCGCGTGAGTCACCGCCCCGCCCGGCCCGGGCCGCCCGGCCCCCGCGCGCTGGCCGCGGCTCGGCGTCCCCGCTGCGGAGGGTCTCGGCCGGAGCTCCCGGCGCGGGCGACGCGGGTGCAGGGCTTCGCGGGAGCCTTGGAGACCTGGGAGCCTTCCTTGATTAGAGAGGCTCTGCGCCCAGGCTCCAACTTCACGTTCACCCGCAGCCCTCGTCTATTTCATCCTGTGCTTGAGGAGAATTGCTTGACACCAGAAGCATGTCTTTAAGGAACAAAACAGCGCCGCAGCAGCGGGGTCCCAGTGGAAGCAGTCCCTGTGTGGGGGTTCAAGAAAGTGTGAAGTTAAGCAAGTTTTGCTTACCCAAGGACTCGACTTTAGGAAGAGTTCTTTAGTTTATTGGCGTCCTCACCCGGGAATCTGACCCTTTGCCCTAAGAATTATTTCAGATGCTCTCTGGTCTGGGGCATATGTTCTGTCTCAGGAGTCTGGACCACTAGAGCCAGAGTTTTGAGTGAGAGAAGCCGATGGCAAGGCAGGAGTCGTGAATTATTAACAGAGGTGTGGATGCTTGGGGCCTGGAGCATCCTTCAGGGACAGCTCAGTAGCTATCAGGTCTGATAATTGTTCTATTCACAAGCGGAGCCCCGCTTGGTAGTGAAGGAGCTTTGGCTACTTAATGCAGCCTGAGCGCTAGATTGCATCTCCGATGATTAGATTGAAGTGTTTGTGAGGGTGAATTAGGGAAGCGGGTGTCTCTCTCTTCAGATGTGACATCTGTGGGAAGAGGAGTGAGTTCCTGGCAGGAAGGATTAGGCTTTTTTCTTATACCTATTGCAAACTAATTACTTGTAAATATATATGATTTCCCATTGTTTGTGTGCTCATGTATTCAAACAGTGCTGTTATTTCAGTCTCCTTTATGGAACGCGCTCTGGCCTCCCACCTCTCCACCTCTACTTGAGTTAAATGTGTCTCAGAGTTTGCTCCAGGGCCTCCTTCTCGCTGCATCACGGCTTTGAAGACTAGTGCTCTTCCAAATGTATTGCCTGGACTGGTGTTGGTCTGCAAATTGTTCCTTATCGGTCTGTAAGGAGAGAGAAGTACAGAAATTGAAAGTAAGATGTAGAAACTTTTATAGCAGTTTGCCATTGCCTTGACATCCAAGCACATTCATCAGTTGTACTTTCTGTTTTTTGATTTGTAAAGTAATTCATTTTTGTTGGATTTTATAAAAGTATTGGTCCACGACGCATTAAAAATAAAAAATAAAAGTCCTTCACCAAAAATGGTTTGAGGGGCACTGAATTCTATGTAACTCCCAGATTTATATCTTCAGTCCTCACCTCTCGCAGAGCTCTTTTATGCCCTCAACTAACTTTACAGCTCCATTTGAAGAATGATTATAATAGTTAATATTTATGGAGCAATTACGGTGTGCTGGGTACTGAGCTACATGTTTTGCATAAGTTTCTTATTTTCTCTACAAGGTAGATACTATTATTATGTTTAACTGACAACTCAGGAGCAGAACTCCAGATACCCGCCCCCTCCAAACCTGTTCCTCTTTAGACTGTTCCATCCGTTTACTCACGTCAAAAATTTAGAAGTCATCCTTGTTTTGTCTCTTCCTTTCACGCCAGCATCCAATTAATTAGCTAGCCGTGTTGTCTCCACCTCCAAAATATAGCCCCAATTCCTCCACTTCTCTCCCTCTCCATTGCTATAACGATGGTTCAAACCTCTATCGTCTCCCACCTGAACTACTACAAAAGCCACCAGTGGGGTCTCCTCCACAACCCCAAACAACACATTCTCCAAACAACTGAGTGATCTTTTAAAAACGTAACCAGATCATGTCATGCTTCTGCTTAAAACTTTCCAGTGAGTTTTCATTGCACTTTAAATACAACCCCTAATCCTTACCACAGCCTAGAAGGTTCTGTATAATCTTGTCCCAGCCCAGTTCTCTTACGCCATGTTCCCATAGACCATACCTATGTGTGCTATAGCCACATCGGCCTATTTCTGTTACTCTCTTGAGTAAGTCTAGCTTACAGTACTTGCTGTTCTTTCTGTTTGGAATCCTCTGCTCCTGGATCTTTACATAGTAGGCTCCTTAATATCCTACAGGTCTCTGCTCAAGTATCACCTCCTCAGGCTTTATCTAACCACCTGATCTAATTGGCCCCAGGGTTCTTCTCTGTTAGATCTCCTTGCTTTGATTTCTTCCAGATACTTTTCACTATCTGAATCAGCTTGCATTTGTTTACTTGTTTATTATCTCCTCATCCTCCTCTAGAATAAAGGATCTCAAGAGCTTTGCCTGCACTTTTCTCTCTGGTGCCCAGAACAAGATTTGGCACATATTGTTTACTCACTAAGTATGTAGTGAATGAGTGCATGATTGAATGAATAAATAACACACTTAGAAAAAGTATTTTTTTATTTTTTCTGATGCTTCTTCTTCTTGGATCCTCATTGCGGCCTGTCACAATTTGTTTGTTTCCCAGCAGTACACAGAGAGACAACATTGTTTCCTCTGTCCACCCTATCAGAGATGGCTCCATGTAATGGCACACATTTAAACTAGACGCCAGAGTCATGTTCCTAGAACCAACTTGAAAACAAGCATACTCAATAAAAAAATGATCCTTACTTCCATGAGCTTCCCTAAATTGTAATAATGGCTACTTGGGCAATTTTTTGCACCTAGGACAACTTGGCTATTCTGCCAATAATTTACTTGCTAAAGTCAAATGTAACCTCTTGGTGACTTTCTTTCATGCCTATAGTTTGTTGTGTAATCCTTTATGTGTTAGCCAGAATCTTCAATGATAGTGTTCTAGGAACTGGACATGTCGCCTATGATCTGAATGTTGAACAAATGGCATTAATGACCTTCACCTCATAGAGTTTGGTCACTTGCAATCTGTGTGTATATCTGGGTCTTAGGAAATATCTGCAACATCAGTGACATCAGATGATGACTAGGTCAATAATTCAATTCAATAAACTTTATTGATCAATAAAATTTATTGATGTCTACTATATGCCGGGTATTATGTCTTCAGGTTTTTTTGCAAAAATTGTAAATGTTATATAAAATTATTATATATGACTCAGAAATGGATTTCAGTTCATTTCAGCCACGGGAATGTCTTCTCTTTACACAGAATTTTGGAGCTCATTGAGCTTATCGTCATTAAACAGCTGTGTGGTAACTACAGAAAGCAGCATTTGATCCTGATCATTTCCATACTGTTATGAATGTGTTTTTCAAGTACAGAGAATCTGGATACAGCAGCAGGATTTTTGGCATAATGACTTCATAGTAAGGCAGACAGGAGATTTGCAGGCAAGATATTTGCAGACAGAAGGTATTGAAAAAGGACAGAGCATAAAAATATTTACAGTACATTTACTCATAATTAGGGGTATTTGTCATCATTAGGAGACCTGGATTCTACCTCAGTGAGTTTGATACCCTTGGAAGGTTTTTTCAGGAAGAAATTATGTAGCATCTTTACATTTCATTCTCTTTACCCACATGCTCATTTATTTAAAAGCAACTGTTTTACCTTCGAAAAGCAGAGAGAAAAGGAAGAAATTTGCTTGAATCTAAAAAACCCTGACTGCTCCATCCAGGCATACTTCTCCAGAGTGGAGCATGGAAAGATAGTTAGAATATGACTGCTTAAAATCACTTTTTCTTTACTTTTAGTAAACGGGCTTATCCTGTTTCTTGAACTGGTTTTAATCAAGCCTTAGAGACATGCTCTTCTCAGGGAACTTATTTAGATAGAAAATACTTGTGTTTCTTCATCAATATTTGAAGGAGATGAGAAAAAGAAAAGACAAGATAGTCTTTCTCCCAAATATATAAAATGAGGTATAGAGTTTTACATTTTATATGCACTTTAGTTTTTATAAATTATTAGTTATTAATGTTTCCTTAATATTTAACTTATCAGCCTTGAACTCAAAAGACACAATATTATTCTTTCAGAATAGCATTAGTGCATTTATATCTCAATGTAATTGGATGATTCCATGGAAGTAGAAATAAATACCTTTGTATGATTTCTATCATTTATGCCCAATTTTGTATAACTAAGTTCCCACAATGGCTTAACAAGATAGAGTTGGTTTTGAGTTACCCTAAATACTTTATAAAAGTACTCATTAGATGAATCCTGGATATTCACATTCTTTTTGGTTTAACAGATCTACCGTATAATGTTGGACAACATTATATGGTAGCAAATATGGAAAAATAGCAAAATGTTCATCTCACCTGGAGAACATGATGACATTCAGTTATTACAGTCAGATTCTTTGTGGATGGAGAAAAAATTCCAGAACTTAATGGTCCATATTATATTATCTTGAGATTTTTGAAGGTTTCTAGATGATAGTAGCTGGATTGTAGAATAGGTTTCTGCTTTGTCAGACCTACCTCCAGGATCTGAAGGAAGGAAGGGTGGAGAGAGGCAGTGGTTTGATTTCACAGTAGTATCTCACATCTCTGCTATGTTTTGTTTCATGGCAGAGCAAGTTCAGAGACATGTGAGGTTAATACAGATCTTTGTGTATCTGTGTGTGGAGAAGGATAGTTTGCTAAAGATGTCTAGTATCTAGAAGGGTCCAGGTGACTAATTTTTGAGTTCTATATTGAAATATGCTTAAGTTGCAAATCAGAAGAACTATATTCACATTGCAAAATTTTGTTAAAGGCTCTCTGGTTTCTTGATTTTCTGTGAACTAGTTTCATAGTATGAATGTTAAAGTAGTGTATGAAAGTCATTTATAGTCTCACCTAAGTCTTCCCATTCGAATATTAGTAGAATTTACCTAATATAGTATGATTGCCTATTCGAGTTTCATCCATCCATCCATCCATCCATCCATCCATCCATCCATCCATTCACCCATTCACTTAAGAAGCTCTTAGAGAGTGTCTGTCCTGGCATTGTGGGGAATAGGAACACAGTGGTAAATATTGTTCTTATCCTTGAGGATTTATAATCCAAGTGAGATAGGTTTTACATCCATGAAGTAACCAGAAGATATCAATGAGAACACTTGAGATAATGTAGTATTCTCTTTTCTTTCCAGGAGGTAGGCCAGAGAGTGATGAAAAAGGAAATTGTGTGTTTTATAATCAGAACTCTCAACTGCACAGCAAAGAAATTACAAATGATCAAGGTGGCCCGTTGAAGTACACACTGAGAACTTCCTTTGTATTACGTGGAACTAGTTTTGAATGTTTTTCCAGATTTGTAATAGGAATTCGAGGAAGGAGAGATTTAGAATATAACATTTGAATAGGAAGTTACTTGTTATACCGTTAGTTGACAGCCCACTTTGAAAGTATTAAGCACCTTCAATACACAGGGCGTTGTGCAAGGCTCTGTGAAGTTTGCATAGATGAATCAAAACATAACGAATAAAGTGGTGAGTGGCATACAGTCTAGAGAGATCACACTCGGCTCAGTGGTTGTAGATGACTGTGGTCCTTTGAGTCTGCAAAGAATGGAGACCTTTGCATATATATGCTGAGAGGAGTGGAAGAACATTTGGGTTGGAAATCATAAGATGGTATCATGATTGTTTGTTGGTTCAGTGAGAGTTACACGATATGCATAGGAAAATTTGATTGGTATGGCTTAGTTATATAAAGTTATATTGAGGCTACGTTATGATGGGGGGGTTAAAATCTCGGGTGTGGCAAATTTGTTTCATCTCCATGCTGACTCTAATCAACTGTTACTAGTAGTTTGTTGAATAGGATTCTGAGGCCAAATCTGAGATTAAGCAAGAAAGATTATTGTGATTATTAGCAATGTCTTATAGGCTGTTGGTATGTTTGTCTAGTATTTGAAATCTCTGGTCTAGTCAGTTGGGAGTCAAATGATTTTGAAAACTGAGAGTCTTACATAGTCAGGACAATAGCTCTTGAAGAAGTGTCAAATTGTTATTTTCCCTCAAAACTGGTATTCTAAGAACAATGAATTCACTTGAGAAATAAGCTGGGATAATGAAAATTGATCTCACAATTTCTTTCTTGGGATTTCATAAATAAATTGGCATATTAAAGGCTGTGAAAAGCTCCATGATTTAAAAAAAAAAGCCAAAATGGCTACTAAATCTATGAGAAGATTCTCTCTTTATCTTTCACACACACACACACACACAGACACAAACACACACTATTTACGTATACACACACGTGGTATCAAGGATCTCAATTTTATTGATTCTGTAATATAAAATTAAAATAAAATTAGTTTTAGTTAGTCATAAAGTCATAATCAGGATCTTCACACACAAAAGTATCTAATGTCTATTTTTCTTAATTCATTTGGCTGATGTATATTGAACATCTATTATGTGTCTCTGTGGCAGGCACTGTTCCAGGCGCTGGAGATATAGCAAGGAACAAAACAAACAAAACTACCCACCTATATGGGGCTTATAGTCTAGTGATGGAGACAGACAAAAATCAAGGTAAATAAATAAAATATACAGGAAGTTAGATAATTATAAATGCTAAGGGGAAAAAGTAAACCAGGAAAAGGGGATAGTAGGTGGGCATGTGAGTTGGAAGGGGTTCTGAGACTATACATAGGGTAGCAAAGAAGGCCTCTCTGAGAAGATAATATTTGTGCTAAGATCTGAAGGAAGCAAGAGATTGAGTTAGCAGCTATCTGGAGAAAGGATATTCCAGCAGAGGGAACAGCCAGTGCAAGGGCCCCGAGGTGAGAGTATGTCAGTCATAGTCACAGAACAGCAATGAAGAAATGAGGGAAGTGGTGAGAGATGGGGTTACAGAGAGAAAGAGGAGGTAATCATGTACTGCCTTGTAGCTCAGGATGGGGGTTTCTACTCCGAGTTAACTGGAGAGCCAGTGGAGGGTTTTGAACGGACTGCCATGAAAGACAAGCCTTCAAGAAGATTATTTGCAATGTGTGTATAACACAGCTTGATAAAGAACTGCTCAATATCAATAAGAAAAAGACAACAACCAAACAGAAAATGGGGCAAAAGGAAAATAGGATCATTCTGGCTACTGTGCTGAGGATAGACTGAAGGGGGTGAGAGCAGAAGCCAGGAGTGTGGTTAGGAGGCTATTGCAATTAACTCGGTGAGGGATGATGGTGGCGTGGACCAGACCTGTGGAAGCAGTAAAGAGCAGTCAGATGCTTGCTGCACTTTCACACATCCACTACTGGATGTGTGGTACAAAAGAATTTGAAGAATCAAGGATGGCGCCACTGGTTTTGACCTGATCATGGAAACTTCCCTTTAATAATGATGTGCTTGACTTCCTGCTTCCAGAGCCTTCCTATCCCCACAGCTGAGACCAATAAATTGCTATAAACAGGCTTAACCAACAGTCCTTGCAGGGCCTCTTGATCTAAAGAGCAAGAGAGATTCCAGAAAGAGGCAATACTGAGAAACCTGTATGCACAGCCTGTTGGCTCTGAGTCTCATGCTTGTGCAGCTCTGACCTTGAATCCCACTCCTTCTGCCTCTGAATGCTTACTTTTGTGGTCTTGGATAAGAGTGCCATTCTACATCAGTCAAGTACTTAATTGGGATGAGGTCCCGCTTTAGTGCTGAACTACCTGCTACCTGCTTCCAAAATCCTTGATGTCAACCACCTGCCCGCCTGGTTTCCCATCTCTTTCCTATTGCCAAATCTGTTGACACAGAGATCTGCCGGGCTGCCAGGACATCTGCCTGTTGCCTACAGTTGGACCTCTCTGATGCTGACAATTTGCCATCCTGGCCTGGACCGTTGCCTGTTACCTGCTGTCACCATCCCCTAAAACCCTGTGGCTTTTCCCATGTGTTCAGTTCTTTCTAGTTCTTAAGATAATCCATTCATTTAAGGATTCTTTCATTCATATCTGCATTCATGCATTCAAATGAACGTTTACTGAGTGCTAACTTTGAGTCATCTCTCTGTTAGAGACTGTAGATAAAAGGTGAATAATATGTAGGCTCTATTCTCCATGTCCTGGAGAGTCTTCTGGAGTCTAGAAAGACATGTAAACAATATTTACAGTGAATTGTGATAAATGCCCTCAATTTATAATAATCTTTTAAAAATGTAGACATTTTGCTGCTGTGCAAAGAGTGTGGTGCAGTGTTTTGCAACCTGGGATTGGCGTTCATCTGATCGGGGCTGGAGTTTTGGCTCTCCCACTCACTAGCTGGGTGACATTGGCAAGTTAATTTACCTCCGTTACGTTAGTTTCTTCATCTCTGAAATGGGAATAATAGCTAGTTGTCTTATAGGGCTGTTGTGAGGATTACATAAGATATTCATGTAAAGTGCTTTATCATTGTTTCTGACACATACTAGAGTACAATAAGTTTTAGTACATCTTCATTTTCGCCTCTTCCTTCCTCTCCTAGCAGTGTAAGTGGGTGTGATAGGAACACAGGAGAATCCTTGGCATGAGGGAAAAATTCTCTGATGCCAGGGGCCTGGGTTAGGAGTTCAGGGCTCTCAAAACACCTTGTACTGATCTGAGTCATAACGTTGTTTAATAATTGCCTATTTATTTGACCATCTCATAAGACTTTTGCCTCTTGTGGGTCAGGACTTTGCTGGCTCACATTTGTAGCCTCAGCATCTTGCACAATGCCATGTATGAAGAAGTACCCAATAAATATTTATTGAATAAAAAAAAAAGAATGACAGGCTTCCCATCGGTGGTGCCAGTTAAATTCAATTTGAAAGAAGGAATTCATCAAGTGAATGAGGAGCAGGACTGTTTCAAGCATTAAGGAGAGCGTGAGCAGAGTGACAGGCTGTGAGACCTTCAATGTATTCAAGGAATCTCAGGTCCTGCTGGAGTCATCTAACTGTCATCTAAATGTCTATTCAAAAGTATGAGCTTTTGGATTTTAAAAGGTGGGCAGGAGCCAGATCAAAAGGACCTTGTATGTATAATAACTAAAGGGTTTGGACCTTTTCCTGGGATGCAGAGCATGGAAGGATATGAAATAGGGCACCTGAGGCTTTTCACGATCTAGTACTTATCTCCCTTTTTCAGACTTTTTTCCTTAACAATTTATGCTCCGCCATCCCCAATGGTGTACAAAATGTTTATACATCATTGTGATGTTTGAGGGGTGGGCACACTCAAACATCACAATGCTTCTGTTTTTTGCTTTGTTTCTTTGCTTATGCTGTTCCCACCGCCTGGAGTGTCCTCATCCTCTCTCATCACCAACACCCCCCCAACCCCCCTCCCCCGCCACTGGGCCCCTGTCTCCAGGCTATTAGTCATCCTGTAGCCCAAGAGTCACCACCTCCAGAAAGTCTTCCCGAGTTCCGTAACTCTCAGCTAGTCATTGAAGTCCATATTCAATGAGTGCTCCCTATGTGTCAAATACCCTGGTGGTTACTTTGTATCTATTCTTTTTTTTTTTTTTTTTTTTGTGAGGAGGACTAGCCCTGAGCTAACATCCGATGCCAATCCTCCTCTTTTTCCCTTCAGGAAGATTGTCCCTGGGCTAAATCCGTGCCCATCCTCCTCTACTTTACATGGGACGCCGCCACAGCATGGCTTAGCAAGCGGTGAGTCGGTGCGCGCCCGGGATCAGAACCTGCGAACCCTGGGCCGCTGCAGTGCAGCACACGCACTTAACGTCTGTGCCACCGGGCCGGCCCTTACTTTGTGTCTACAATTTGATTTAATCCTTACAACCCTATGAAATTGGTACCATTATTCTCCTTTTTTAAATTGAGCAAACTGATGTATGTATATTTTCTAGATTTATTTTATATTGTGTAGATGATTATATTGTGAGATGATTGTGTAAATCTTAGATAAATTATCTAGGGTTAAAGAGTGGCTGAGCTATGGCACTTGATGTAGGGGCAACAATCCCCACCATCTTTGATCTTGAACATTGCACTTCACCTCTTAGTGTCATATGACCTTTCCATATCTATGTAGCTTTTTTTTTTTTTTAGCAGTATCAATTTGGTAGGATATTAAGTTGTCACCGTTTTCTTTTTTTCAGTTACAGCCTTAAACCTTTCTGTGCCATTCCTTTTCCCATTCCTTGATGGTGTCTTGGGCAGATCCCATAATGATCTGGTCACTTTCCGTTACTAAACTCACTCCAGCCCTGCTTAAAATTTTAATTTACTTTTTTCAAAACATTTTCTTTCCATTGCAGGACAGGCTTTTGGCACAAGGTACTTGGAATGAAGGTTGGGCACAGTATGCTCTGTCATTCCCTCCCACACCTGCCCTAACTAGGACCCAGCTCCACTGTGTCGGAGGGAGTCAGGGAGGAGAGATGTAGAGAAAAGGGCAGACATCTCTTTATTTAACTGGTTTTGGCCACGGTTCTTTCCTTGTTGGCTGTTTGTGTTTTGGAGACAGTCACTAATGGGCTGGCATTTTCATTTGTATGGCACGTGTCCAGATGCTGGCTGGCTATGAGCACGTGCATGGGTTCTTAGGAGGGCCATGCAGGGACTCCCACTGTCCTGTTCCCTTATATTTGAGATCCAGCTGCTGCTCTAGCACTTCCACAGCCCCTCTCACATCAGCTCCTGCCGCTGGCGGTCTCCCCACAGACTCTTGTTGCTTGAGTCTCATCACCGAGTGGACAGCCCTCTTGACTGGGACTCCAGCAAGTTGGCTCATACACAGATAAGTTTCATGATGTCTACACAGTCATGAGAAATTCAGACAACCTTGCTACCTCCAAGGGTAGAGAGTGCAGGAACCTATCCCCCCCATGCCTTCTGCCCTGCCATCCGTCTAGTCATGGGGTTGATGAGCAAATCCACAAACTAAGCAGACACCTTTTCAGGCTAGTGAAGGTGATGCTCCTCTTGTAGCAAGCACCCCTAATCTATTGCTTTTGTCTTTTAAAATATTTTTATATGGAAAATATTCATAATAAAGAGTGCATAAACTTTTATGCATAGTTTAATGAACACATAAAAAAATAACACGTATTTAAAATTTTGAGAATTAAAACATTTCCCAGTACATCAGAAATCCCTGAGTATATTCTCTGATTCTGGATTTTAATTCATTCTTATACATTACAAAAATAATTTTAGTGCGTGTTTATTATATTCATTTTCTATTGCTGTCACAATAAATTACCACAAACTTCTGGCTTGAAACAGTACAAATGTAACATCTTACAATTTTGTAGTTTTGGAGTCTGACACAGATCTCACTGGGCTATAAAATCAAGGCCTCGACCGGGCTGCGTTCCTTCTCGAGGCTCTAGGTGAGAGTCCATTTCCTTGCCTTTTTCAGTTTCCAGAGGCCACCCACATTCCTCGGCTCTTTAAGGCCTCCTTCAGTCTTTAAAGCCAGTGATGTTGCATCTCACTGACCCTTCTTTAGTCACACTTAGTCATTTGGTCTCCCTCTGGCCATGGCTGGAAGAGATTCTCTGCCTTTAAAGATCCATGTAATTAGGTTAGACCCACCTGGGTAATCTCCCCATCTCAAGGTCCTTAGCTTAATCACATCTTCAAAGTCTCTTTTGCCAGGTAAGGTAATATATTCACAGGTTCTGAGGAGTAGAACGTAGACATCTTTGTTGGGGGCATTATTTTACCTACCACACGTATCTAGTGCTGAAAAGGACTTTGTATAGTTTTGCCTGTTTTCATACTTGATATAAGCCGAATTAACAGTATGTATTCTTTAGTGATTTGCTTTTTCCATGGTGGTCCATGAGCTGTATTTATTTTCATCACTACATAATATTCCATTGTATGGATATACTATACCATAATATAATGAATGTAATATACCATCTATGTATCTGTTTTACTGATAATAAACATTTCAGTAGTTTCAAGTTTTGGGCTGTTAATAACATTGCTGTATAAATATTCTTATAAATACCCCCTGACTCATGTGAGCACAAATTTCATTAGGTTTACATTTAGGTGTGAAATTGTAGATATTTCATATATTTCAGCTTCCATGTTTGCTCCTGCGAAGTCAATCGTAAATCCATGAATCATTTTTCTTTTATGTTATCTATCTTTTCTCTCCAGGTTCTTTTAAGACCTTCTTTTTGTCTTTATTCTTCTGCAGTTTCAGTATAGTCTTTTTGTAGATTTGTTTTCATTTACCTGTTTGGAATTTGTTGGATTCTTGGAGCTGAGAAAGACTGAAAACAAATACGTTAATTATCTCTTCCAAAAAGTTAGGGAAAAAAAACAGCAAAATAATCTGAAGAAAAGCAGAGGAAGAAATTACTAAAGATATAAGCAGAAATAATTGAGCCAGAATAAATATAAAAGTAAAACAAACAAATCAAAAAAGCTGAAAAATCAATAAAGAAATCATCAGTAAAATTAATGCTTAAACATAGATGAAGAGCAAATACTCAAAATAAGGAACAACAAGGAGGAAATAATCATCAAAACAAAAGAAAGTACTACAAATCACAAAAGATTAACTTCTATTATTATTTGTTTAATTCTTTTTTTCCCCACTATCCTGAAAACTCAATTTTATGTATGTAAAATTGATGAACATCACTCACATTTTCTATTCAGTTTCTTTGATCCTCTTATTTTTTCTATTGTTATTTTGGATAATTTATGTCAGCCAACCTGTCTTCAAGTTCACTACTATTTTTTTCTGCAGTGTTCATTAGGCTGTTAAGCCTATCTAATGTATTTTTTTATCTCAGATATTATATTTTTCAGCTCCAGAATTTCTATTGTATCTTTTCTGTAGTACCCATTTATTTGCTGAGATTTACCACCTTTATCCATTCTTTATTCTTTTATTACAATTTATATGTATTAGTACTTTCAAGGCCCTTGTCTGCTAGATACAGTATCTTTTTATGGGTTCTTTTTTCTTGCTTCTTTGTAACTCTCATAATATTTGATTTCATTTCAGAAGTATATAAAATAACAGTGGAGATTAAGTTACACTTTTTTGATATCATTTTTCCAGTGAAAGCTCTTTCCTATGTCTGGCAACTGAAGTGAGGGGGTAACCAACTTTAATAACATTGGGATTATCTCCTGTTAGCCCAACTCCCAGCCCCCACCAAGGGGCTAATCTCCCTGATCTTGCCCAGAGTCGGTTGGGTTATGCTTCTGTCTATGCTGCAGTGCTCAGGGTTCTAGGCATTGTGAGAATGTCCAAAGTTGCATGTGTTCTTTCTGCAACTTAGTCCTAGCTTCTCTTCCCTTTTCGCCACAAAATTAGTAGTTACCGTCAGGAAGAATTGTCAGGCCAAGAAAATTATTAAGAAAAGAAAAATAATGTAAAATCAATGAAATAAGCTTCTACCTTAAAAAGCTAGAAAAAGAAGAATAAAATAAATCAACAGTAAGAAGAGAAGAAAAAATAAAGTTTAAAGAGGAAATCTAGGAAAGAGAAAGGAAATAGAGAAGACCCACAAAGGCAAGAATAAGTATTTTGAATTCACCAATAATATTGATAAACCTTTGCTATCAAGTCTTATTAACGAAATATGAGAGCGAACACAATTACAAAAATTAAGAGAGAAAACAAGGATAGCATTTCAGATCCTACAGCAATGAAAAGTATAATGAAGGGATATCGTGAATGATTTTTTTCAATAAATTTGAAAGCTTAGATGAAATGGACAAAATCCTTGAAAGACACAAAATGTCTAATCATACATGAGAAGAAATAGAAAATCTGAATCTTCCTATATTATATGCAGAAATTTAATTTGCAATTAACCTTTTTCCCACAAGAAACATCTTTGTTCGGATGGCTTCACTGGTGACTTTTATAAATATTTAAGATAGAAATAATTCCAAACTTGTATCAGTGCTATCAGAAAAAAGAGGAAGATAGAACATTTCCCAACTAATCTTGCAGGCTAGAATAACCCTGCTTTTGACCCAAAAGGACAATTATAGTTAAACAAAAGAATTATATGCCAATAGCACACATTTAATTATAAACAAAAAATTCTTAATGTTATTGATATATCTAATTAATCAATAAAGACAGGAAATGCAGACATCATAAATATTGGGCTTATCTCAGGAATTCAAGTTTGATTTAACATTAGAAAATCAATCAGTATAATTAAGCATATTATCAGAATAAAGAAGAATAAAATAATCATCCGAATAAGTTGGGAAAAAGCATTTGACAAAATATAACACATGTTCACGATAAAAAAACTCTTAGCAAACAAGAAAAAATAAAGAACTTCCTCAATTTGATAAGGAGATTCTATGACAAACTTACTGCAAATATATTTAATGGCAAAATAGTAAATGCTTTCTCCCTAAGATCAGGAACAAAGCAAGGAAATTCACTCTTACCAGTTCTATTCAATACTGTACTGGAGATCTGTCTTAGCGCAATGTGATTAAAAAAAAGAAATAAAAGGCAAGAGGATTCAAAACAAAAACCAATACCACATTTATTTGCAGATGACATGATTATGTACATAGTAAATTTTAAGGAAAATAAAAACCTACTAGAATTAACAAGTGTATTTGGCAAGGTCTGAGGATGCAAAGCCAATTTTGGAAAAGTAATTGTATTTTATTTCTAGTGCAATTTTTATAAACTTCGTATGAAAATACAAAGGACTTAGAATGGACAAACCAATCTTGAAAAAGAAGCAAGAGTTCAAGGATTTATAATGCCTGATTTAAAACTTACTATAGAGGTACGATAATCAAGACATTGTGATATTTGCTTAAGAATAGACAATAGTCAATGACACAGAACGGAGAATCCAGAAAAAGATCCACACTTGTACAGTCACATTTTAATGGGGTTGCCAATGCAATTCAATGAGGGAAAGAGTATTTTTTGACATATGGTGCCAGATATTCATATTGGATAAAAAAGAACCTTGACCACCACTTCACTCCATATTTTAAAAAATTATTTGAAATAGATTATAATTCTAAAACCTAAAATTATACAGTTGCTAGAGTTTTATGAATCTACAAAACTTCTTAATAGTCCTTTGTATGAAAAAAGAAATGATAAATTGGATGTCATCAAAATTTTTTATCAAAAGTTACAGTTCAAAAAATGAAAATTCAAGCAAGCCATATTTGGGAAGAAAATATTCACAATGCATGTATCTGATGTAGATTTCTATCTGGAATCTGTTAAAAACTCCTGAAAATCTATAATAAAAAAGAAAACGCAATTAAAATTGGCAAAATATCTGAACAGAATCTTCACAAAGAAATATTACAAATAGCCAATAGACATGTGAAAGTGTACTCAATGTCGTTAGTGAGCTGGGAAATGCAAATTGCAACCACTAGACAAGGTAAAATTAATAAGTCTGAAATTATCAAATTTTGAAGAGGATTTTGAGTAATAGGGCTCTCATATGTTGCTGGTGTATAAAATAGTACAACCAGTTTGGAAAACTGACAGTCTTTAAAAAGTTAAACATACTCATTCCCTATGACCCAACAATCCCATACTGCATATTTACCCAAGGGAAATAAAAATATGTTCACAAGAAGGTTCATGAATGCTGTAGCAGAATTATTCATAATGATCCCAAGTTGGAAAAAAATTCCCTCAATAGAAGAGTGGATAAACAAATTATAGTATATTCTTAGAGTAGAACACTACTCAGTAATAAAATGGATAGATCTAAAAACAGTATATTGAGTGCAAGAAGCAGACTTGATTGTATTACTTAGTAATTGATATTTTTGGTCTCAGTTTGCTATATTGTTTTATAACAATTTTCTGTATGGCTCAATATTTCTAATTAAACTATTCCAATTATGTGCCCTTTTTTGATCTTTTATGTTGATATTTCTTCTGGTATTTAGGAAGTTTTGACTTTTAGATTTAGTAGTTTTATTTATACTAATTGTTTTATATTCCTCTTAATCATCTCTTTCTTTAGATAGGGTTTGTTGGTTTCCTACCACAAACAAGACTAAAATTAGTTCCTTTCTTTTGCCTTCACATTCCAAGTTTAATATTTAGCATTCTTTTAGTGTTCATCTTTACATCATAAATTTCTTAAGGTTCTGCTACCTCCTTTATTAGTCAAAATATATTATTAAGTCTTTGAGTGGTAAACATGATGTAGTCTACACAGAAATCAAAATATAGTGGAAGTACACATGAAAGTTATGTAATGTTATAAACCAATGTTACCTCAATAAAAATATATGTATACTGTTAAGTCTTAGATATACTTCAAGTCTTAAATATACTTAAGCTTCTACTATTTCTTTTATTACCTTCAAGTAATATCATTTTACTTCTAACTAATTCATATGTGGTAATCTGCACGCTTATTTTATCCAGTATTCTTACTTTGCATTTCCTGTTAATGTCTGAACATATAAAAACTACATATTATTTTTTCACTCTTTTTTTTTTTATGTTTATTTATTTATTTTTTTCCCCCAAAGCCCCAGTAGATAGTTGTATGTCATAGCTGCACATCCTTCTAGTTGCTGTATGTGGGACACGGCCTCAGCATGGCCAGAGAAGCCGTGCATCGGTGCGCGCCCGGGATCCGAACCCGGGCCGCCAGCAGCGGAGCACACGCACTTAACCACTAAGCCACGGGGCCGGCCCTATTTTTTCACTCTTATTCCTATATTTTAAACTTAGTTCCGCTGAGTTAAATATATGTTACAACTTCTACAAACATTGTATGTTTAAAGCTTGTTCTTTGGTAGATTTGTCACAAAGTGATTATGAGAATGATATTCCTTGAGGTCTTCCATATTTATAGCTGTTTGTGGCTTTTATTTTGAAGAAAAATTTGGCTGGACATAAAATTCTTCTCTCATGTTTTCTTTCCTTTAAAATTATTTTTAAAAAGTTGCTACCTTCTTTTTCTAATGTAAATGTTGCTTTGGAGAATTCTCGTGTCTATCTGATAGTTATTTCCTTATAAGTGGTTTTGACTTCTTGTCTGGATACTAAAGAGATTTCCCCCCATCATTTTAAAAATATAGTAATTTTGGCTTAGGATATGGCTCAACGTTGATCATTTCTGGTCAATTTTCCCAAGTATGCAGGGTGGTCTTCTCTTTAACATTTTATTTCAGGAAATATTTTTCAATCATGGTTTTAAAAATTTGTCTTTTCCATTATTTTGGTTTTCTTCTTTGAAGACTTCAATTATGTGTATGTTGGCTTTTTTATTTTCTATCTTCTTATAAACAATCATGCTGTATTAGTTTCCTATTATTGACAAATTACCACAAAATTAGTGGGTTAAAACAACACAAATTTATTATCTTACAGTTCTGGAGGTCAGAAGGTGGGATTGGCTGGGCTGTGTTCCTTCTGGAAGCTAGGGGAGAATCCACTTCCATGCCTTTTCTAGGCTCTAGGGGCTGCCTGCATTCCGTGGCTCATGGCCCCACATCACTGAGACCTCTGCTTCTGTTGTCACCTATCCTCTGAATCTGACCCTGCTGCCAGACTCTTATAAATACCCGTGTGATTATATTGTACCCACTTGAGTAATCCAGAATCCTCTCCCCATCTCAACACCCTTAACTTGATCAACATCCTTGAGCACACCTTCAGAGTCCTTTTGCCATGCAAGGCAAGATTTTGCAACATTTTCACAGGTTCCTGGGATTAGGATCTGAACATCTTTGGTGGGTTGCATTATTCTGCCTTCCTTTGTTGTTGTTGTTAGTGCCATCCAGTTGATTCTAACTGCTCGTGCCCCTGTGGACAGGCGAGCAGAACTCTGCCTGGTCCTTCTGCACCATGCTCTTTCCTTGCCCTACATCAGACAAAACTCCACTGCTATTCATAGGGTTTTCATCGCCAATGTTCCAGAAGTGAGTGGTCAGCGCCTTCTTAGTCTTTCTAGTCTGCAAGCTCTGCTGAAACCTGTCCACCATGGGTGACCCTGCTGAAATTTGAAATACTGGCAGTGTAGCTTTCAGCATCACAGTAACACACAGCTGCCACAATATGACTACCAACAGACGGCTGGTGTGGTTCCCTGACGGGGAACAAACCTGGGCGGTGGTGATGAGCCTTGAATCTTAACCACTAGACCCCCAGGGCTGGCTTATTATTCTCCCCACTACACACATACTTCTCAAATCCTTTTTAAAATCATTTTCTTTATTTCTGTTTGATTTCTCCTCAATTTTCTTCTTTCTTGTTCCTCTTTCCCTTATTGTGCCTTTTATGGTGACTCTTTGCTCTTGTGTTTTTCTAATTTAGTGTAATTTTATGAAATTTTTTTTCTAATTCTTTACCGATATCTATTAATTTCTTCCGAGCTTTTCTCTTTCATTTTTGTGCTGTTTTTGTCAAAGCTTTAGTTGTTCTCTAATATTGAAATATTACTTTGCAGTTTTCATCTGCTCTGTGACCTCATTTTTCTGATAAATTCTCACTGTCTTAAGGTTATTAAGGCCTCATTTATATTTTTATGGCAATAATTTCGTATGGTGTTAGAAAGGTTTTTGTTGTTGTTCCCCACTCAAACGTGGGGAACAAAATAATATGGGATTTCCTGGGATATTAGGAGAAGTACAAGCTTTCTTCGGGGTAGTACTTCAGGGTAGCTTTCTCTGAATCACAGTTTAAGAATTTCTTTCCGTGTTTTTACCAGTAAAGATTCAAAATATGCCCTTTCTCTCTTAGTCACTTACTTGTTTCTTGAAGCTATGTCTGGCTGAGAAAGGTTCTCTGCCTCTTGTCCCTGAGGCCCACAAGCCTTGCCTTCCAAAGTGCTTCATACTTCCTAGGGTTTCTTTTCTCTGGGCCCCTCGAAAATTCTCTCTTTTTATCTTTCATTCACATGGTTATTTTCTTGCTCAATTTCGTTGTTTTCAGTAGGATGAGGCACTGTCCTTCTGGAGGAGGGAAGTACTTTCCGGATATTTGTGTGATTTTATTGAAGGCTAGAACCCTCACATCTATTTTAGTTTCCCCCTATTTCTGTGTGGTTTGGGGCACTTATCTGCGACTCTGAGACTGTGAGGATCTCTCTTAATTTCACTAATTGTTCTCAGCTTTTTCTTCACACATTTCCTCTCAGGGTAAGTTCTTTCCTTTTTGGGTATTTATTGGTGACTTTTAAGCTATTTAGTTCACTTAGTGATTTCTTTCACTTCTTGCTCCCTTGTCACACAGCTGTTGATCTTCTGAATGTTCTGCTGCTGCTGGTGGTTTGTCATCAGCATCTACCCATATTCTGGGTAGGTCTCTTATCCGTGTTGTCTTTAGCTATAGTGGTTTTTCTATTTGGTTTTCAGGAGACGTTCGGGAGTTTTAAAACAACTACATTGCTGACATCACCATGTTACAGAAACCCTGGTGTACATTTCAAGAGAATCACTATAGTTGCTGTGTTGGGATTGGACTATTGGAGAATGAGGAAGGAACAGGGAGAGTAATTTTTCGACTAATGCAGTAACCCAAGTGATCCACAATGTTCACTTGGCAGATGCCTATCAAAGTTAGATTCTGGATGTTTTCTGAAGGCAGGACCATAAGGTTCACTGACGGATTGGATATTGGATGTTAAAGAAAAACAGGAGGTAGGACATTTTAAGGATGGAGTTGGCAGTAACTGGGGTGTAGAGACTGTGGCTAAACCAGGTTGAGTGTCCTGTTAGTCAGGTTGGGGTTAGGCTATGCTGCAGTAATAAACCCTGGACTCCCTATTTCTTGAATAATAATTAAGATGGTAGCAAGTGGCCTTCCTTCATCTTGTAGCCCTGCCGTCAAGAATGCTTTACCTTTCTCCATTGTACGTTCTTCGCTCCATTGTCAAAGCTTCGCTGTCCATAGATGTGTGGTTTTATTTCTGGACAACAACATGGATGGACCTTGTTATTATGTTAAGCGAAATAAGCCAGAGAAAGACAAACACTGAATGATTTCACTCACACGTGGAAGATAAACAAGCACATGGATAAAGAGAATAGATCAGTGGTTACCAGAGGGGAACGGGATGGGGAGTGGGCAAAAGGGGTAAAGGGGCACATATGTATGATGATGGATAAAAATTAGACTATTGGCGGGCCCTGCCTGGTGGCACAGTGGTTAAGTTCGCATGCTCTGCTTTGGTGGCCTGGGGTTCACAGGCCCGGATCCCAGGCACGGACCTACGCACCACTCATCAAGCCATGCTGCAGTGGCATCCTATATACAAAATAGAGGAAGATGGTCACAGATATTGGTTCAGGGCCAATCTTCCTCAACAAAAAGAGGAGGATTGGCAACAGACGTTAGTTCAGGGCCAATCTTCCTCACCAAAAAAAAAAAAAAAAGAGCTATTGGTGGTGAGCATGATGTAGTCTGTAAAGAAACTGATATATAATGACGTACACCTGAAATTACACCATGGTATAAACGAATATGACCTCAAATAATTGAAAAACAAAAGAACACTTTACCTTTACCTTTGCCATAGCAGGGAGAAGATGGCTAGAGGGTCACAGAGGGTGGTGGCAGCTGTTTCTGCTTCGGCTCCTCCTCCTCCTTCTTCTCTTTCTCCTCCTTTCCTTCTGCTTCTTCTATCTCTTCTTCTTCGCCGTCTTCTTTGTCCTTCTCCTTCTCCTCCTCCACTTCATTTTCTTCTTTTCCCAGAACTACAGGTGGCGTTCGTCACTTCTGCCCACATCCCCTTTGCCGTAACTCAGTTACGGACACCCAACCTAAATGCAAACGAGCTGGAGGATTCATTTGATGCCCATTTGAGTTTCCTTTTCGGTGAATTCCTGTTTGAACACTTTACTACGTTCTCAGATTTTTCGGGTAGAAATCACATACTCCGATAAATAATTTCTTGCGTGTTACATATGTTACAAACATCTTCCCAGTCTACTGCTTGTTTTTTAACCTTGTTTATAGTTACTTTGTCATAGGGGATATGTTAATTTTGTAGTGTATTTTTCTTTGTGATCTGAGCTTCCTACATCTTGTTTAAGGAATTTCCTCTTGTCTTGATGTCGTAAAGATATTCTCCTATATACTTAGATTTATTTTTTGGTGGGGAAGATTAGCTCTGAGCTAACATCTGTTGCCAATCCTCCTCTTTTTGTTGAGGAAGATTGGCCCTGGGCTAATATCTGTGCCCATCTTCCTCTACTTTATGTGTGAGATGCTGCCACAGCATGGCTTGACAAGCAGTGTGCAGATCTGCACCTGGGATCCGAACCTGTGAACCCTGGGCTGCCGAAGTGGAGCACGTGAACTTAACCACTCCGCCACCAGGCTGGCCCGTCTCCTATATTTTCTTCAAAGAGTTTTAAATTATTTAGTTTGTTTTTTATACTTGCTCATTTAAATCCATTTGGGATATTTTATTTTATTTTTCCATCTAACTTAATTTGTGATGCCACCTCTGTCATACATCAAGTTTTCATTTATGTGCAGGGTTTTTTTTTTCCCCATTGTTTCCAAAGTTATTTCCATTGATATATTTGTCTATCCCTGTAGAATAAAATGTTTAGTTACCATAGTTTCAAAATAAGTCCTGATTCCTCATTTTATTATTTATCCTTTAATTTCTTGGTTATTTTCATACATTTACTTTCTCATGTGCATTTTAGAATCAGCTTCTCAACTTTTAGCAAAAATCCTATTGGTATTTTGATTTGAATTATATTGATTTATAGATAAATTTGGAGAGAAATTAAATATATATCATATTGAATTCTCTCTTCTAGGACATTTGCATATCTTTCTATTTGTACTTTTATGTCTTTTAATATTTTCTAATTTTCTCTATATTTCGTTATTCACTATAATGTTATTTATTATTCATTTGGTTATTCATTATTTATTTGGCTATTCCTAGGCTATTTATATGTTTATTTCTACTGGGACTAGACTTTTTTATTTCATATTTTCTTTTTTTTTTTTATTTTATTTATTTATTTTTAAAAATATTTTTTTAACTTTATTTATTTATTTTTTTCCCCCAAAGCTCCAGTAGATAGTTGTATGTCATAGCTGCACATCCTTCTAGTTGCTGTATGTGGAACACGGCCTCAGCATGGCTGGAGAAGCGGTGCGTCAGTACGCGCCCGGGATCCGAACCCGGGCTGCCAGCAGCGGAGCACGCGCACCTAACCGCTAAGCCATGGAGACGGCCCTATATTTTCTTTTTAGATTTCAATATTTACAGAACCATTATTTCATTATGTATGTTGTGCTTGTATCCAACTACCTGCTGGACTTTTAAAAATTACAATATTTTATCTAAAGAGTCTATTTTTTGGTAAAGAATGTAGCTTTTATTAGTGATCTCTTTTATAAGTCACTTTAGGTGAATAAACAGCTTAGAAAAGTGCCCAATATAGTAAGGGCTTAATAAATGTTGGATAGTATTTTAATTGTTTTCATTACTATTAATTTTTTTGGTACATGAACACATTACCTGCAAATAATGACAATTTTTTTTTGGTTTTATTTTATATTTACATCTCATTTCTTTATCCTGTTTTATTGTGTTAGTTTGGAATATACATAAGTGATAGTAGGAATGCACCAAATTTCAACATGAGGTGATTTTTGCTGCTGTGGTTAGTAAATTCTTTTATCAGATTTAAGGAAGTCAATGTCTATTTCTTGTTGGCTAAGAGCTTTGAAACAATCATGAATATAAGCTGATTTTTACCGAATGTTATTTTTGCACCTATTGAAAAAATTTTTTTTCTCCTTTGGTATGTTAATTTACAAATCCCACTTCTAGTCACTGCAATACATGAAGATAAGACTGTCGGGTGAGGGGTGGAGACTGGCATTGGTGTTGAGTGAGCCGATGTACATTCTCTGCCCGGTACACTCCTTTGGCTTTTCAACATTCACCTCTACCCGTCTTCCAATATTTAAAGTTCCAAATAACCTCATAGTAGCTTCACAGGGCGACTGCCTAACATGATGCATCCATTCCTGCACAAACAAAAACAAACCTTACCTCTGAAAGTGATAGCACAAAGTCTCATCAGTTCCTGCATTAATTTCTGCTTTATGTTCATTCTTCTTTTAATTCTTAACTCAGCAGCATCTTGACACCCTGTAATCTCTGCACTAAGATATCCTTACTCACGCATCCTGTATAATATCATAGGGAAAAGTGGAGAGTGGACAGGAAAAGAAATCATATACAAATAAGAACATAATAGAACAATGACAAATTACGGGTCATCACTATAGTCCTCATTTATAAAGCTATTCACGAGGTCATATTTGATGCATAATAATTTCTTTCTTTACTCATTTCACATTCCCTTTGCTTTTAGCCAATACCTTCACTGGACAGTTTCTTTATCTGATAGGTGACAAAACTTATTCCTGAAAGGTTCGAATTCTTGATGATGCTGCCTGTACTATGTTGCTGAATTATTTCTTTCTCTTATACAACTGCATGTGGGTGCACTAGAAGGGACCTAGCAGGATTCCCTAAACATGCTCCTCCTTGTCTCCAACCATACATCAGCACTCCTACGCCCCCTTGGTAGCAAGAATCACTTACCTGAGGCAACACAACATGTTGCTTGATGTTCTTCCCACTTGGAGGAGTTCCCAATCCCATTGTGTTACAGGACCACTCTAAAGGGAGTATGTAGAGCCATAGTGACCCAATTTTGTGTGATGTCAGGATATCAGGAAGAACCATCTGTAAACCAGGCTTGAGGTTGTTTCCTTCTCAGGCAACTAGTCAGAGGGAATTCTGAATGAAGCCCAGGTGTTTGCTGACAGCTAAGTGATGGGCAGCAGGGATAGGCATCCTGGGAATGTGAACACCCCACCCATGTTACTAACTGTGTATTCAGGACCTGCCTAAGCCTGATAAAGTATATACCGTGTCCACTTGGATATGGAAGTCAGTTGGGCATGGCTTTCTTTAGTTGGGGGATCAGATAACACCCACTTGATGAAGTGTTGTTCAGGGCACTCGATTACTTGGTGTCCCACAGTCACGCGTTCAGCGTCTGTCAGAACTTAGCAGCAAGCCAAAAACTGTTTCTCAAAAAGAGAACGGTTACTTGTTAAGGAGGACATGACTCTGTCTGCAGCTTCTAGTGTGATTTTATATTTAATGCCTACCATAGGATTGTTACAGTTTGTTCAGTCACAGATAATTTGAGCACTGTTGGTTCCATTGATTGTCGTAGGTTAAAGATGGCTGTGTATTCTTTACTACACTCATTCAGAAGTATTCTAATGAATCCGGGACAGCTTATTAACTTGCTTGATTGATAAAATATGGCAGAAATGATACATAGCCAACTTTGAGCCTCACCTCTTAAAGGACTAGCAGATTCTATTTTTTCTGCTTGGAACCCTGACCAGCCATGTAAGAAATTCAATCACCCCAAAGCTGCCACGCTGTGGGGAAGCTCCAGCTACATGGAATGACCATATGAACAGGCCGTGCAGAGAGATTACCTGGCCAGGTTCAGTTGTTTCAGCTCCCCAGCCATTTGCGTTACTTCAGCTGAGGCCCCAACATTGTAGAAGAGAGATGAGTTATCTTCACTGAGCCCTGTCCAAATTTTACATTTGTGAGCTAAGTAAGTGATTGTTGCGGTTTTAAGTAATTATGACTTGGGGTGGTTTGTTATGCCATAATAGGTTAATGGACAATGGCTCAGAAAGCCCAGTTAGCGTAGCTCCTTACACTGAAGTCTGACCCAGCTGAATCCAGTTCTAGGAATTTCACTCCCACTGACCCACTCAAAACTGTCAGCTTTTTGGGTTTCTTGGTACATATCAGAGCAGGGCATCCAAATGCAGTACATTTTGCTTCCAATGTCCAAAGAGGCCATCAAATGAGGCTCTCTCTCTATTAGGGATATACAAGAAAAAGTAACAATTTTGGACCTGAAAGAAATATTGCAAACATTGGATACCTAGAAACTTGTTGTGGTGGCAGGTCCCTGAATTTTCCTGGACTTGATCATCCATCCTCTGGCATGTGTATTTCTTCCCCAAGGTATTGAGGGTATATGTTACTTCCTCCTCACCGGGTCCGTCAGCATGATGTCATAAATATAGTGAACCATGGTGGTTTTCATAGGCATTATGTTGTTGTTGTTTAATGTTCATTCAACTTTGAATAAGGACAGAGGTCTAGGACAATTCCCTTTTCTGACCTAAATCCAGGGGGAAGGCTGAGGCAGCATAACTTTTAATTCAATTTTGAATGGTTATTTTGCACTTTTTAAAAAAGTGTTCCCAGGGCCATTCTTCTCTGAGTTTTGGGATCACTGACTTTACTAGAGAACCAGATTAATCAAGTTTTGTTAAACAACCTTATTTTAACTGCGCATTGAAGAATTAAGAGAGCTGTTTATGCTCTATTGAGATGCAAGAGTCTGGAAAAAGTTACTTTGAAACAGCTGGTGAAGAATTGAGAAACCTGGAGCTGTGATTAAGCACCCATCTTTAGGTGAAAACTGACCACAAAGACAAACATGAGATATTTCTTTTGAGTCCCAGTAACGTTGTGGATTCCTAGTGAGTCAAATTTGCTGTCTCAATGTGAAGAAAGAATCAACACATTTTTATTTATATATTAAAGGGGAGATATGTATAATATATAAATATATATAATAATATATAAATATAAAAATAACATATAAATATATTATTTATATTTTAAAGCTTTCCTGGAAGCTGGAGAAGATGGTTGAAAATAAATCATTGAATATTAGATCCAGGGATATTTAGATAAATTATCAAATAATAAAATTAAATAAGATATCATAAAAGATATAGTTTAGCGCATTCATTACCATACGTGTTGTTGTACCTAAAAAAACTCAGAAATATATTTAGGTACATTCCTGTTCAAGATATCTATCCCAATTTATCAAGAGGCGATAGAAGTATTTGTGTGTGATTGATGCTTAGAAACACCACTTGTTAATTTTATTTATGGCAAATGAGAGCTCCAGGTGATGTGCTATGATTGATCAAAACGTCCAAGCACTTCTCTTTGCTAGAGAATGGTTAGATAGTTAGCAGTGAGCTGACTCCTTATTGTAGCCACTTTCTCTCAGAAATGCTTTTGAAGGATGTGGACGTGTGTGTATCCACATATTCCTTAGGATTTTTCAGATACCCACCACACTTAGCTGAGAGCAGAACCCCTTTATCACTTAGATGCCTTCTTTTTTGCAACTAAGAGGCAGTAAATTAGTGCTGCGCTCTTGCTTGCGAGTCTCCTGCTTTATTCCGTAGGGCTTGTGGTCATGTTTACAAGAAAGAATTGAGATGGAGCTTCCTGAGTGATGACACACTTTCCTGAGTGCTGGGGATCAGTTAGGTGTTGCAGTTCTCCTGGGCATGGTTAGGTGCACTTTACCCAGTATTTCATGCAGTCAGATCTTAAAAGAACTCTAAGGAGTAGTTGTAGGGCGGTATTGTGTTCCATCATCTCATTTTGTGGGTTAAGTTCCTCGGATTCAAACACAGCTTAACCATTTCTTTTGGGATCAAAGGCAAACATTACTCTAAGTTTATGTTATTGTTGCTGTTTATTTTTATTATTGTTAAATAAGACTGCACATGCTATCCAGGAACTCAAAAGTTTGCATACTATCAAGATATATTTTCTTCTCATTGGTAGAAGCAAGTCTAGTTGAAACAAGAGCATAATGCTTGCCAGTACTTTATTTTTAAGCCAGGTATTTCTGTCTATTTTCTGTCTTTTTGGAAGATGTTCTGCAAGGATTCCCCACTATGACTTGAAAAATTGTTAGTAAAGTGTATTTTTAGGGTCTTCTGGGCAACGAATGTTCACAACCTACCAATAATCATGTATGTTTATTAACTTTTTAATAAACAAGTAAATATTTAATAACATTTCTGTTTATTAAACAATTATCTAAGCAATTAAAAATCACTCTCTCCTTTTTCAAAGTTAGAGCTGCTTAGGAATCCTCCTCCGTTACTAGGATGACTTACGTGTGAGTGTATGTTTTGGGAAAGGAGATTTTCTCTGTGTATTTTTCAGGGTTAGTATCAGTTTAACCCTCCAGAAGGAGAAGGAAGTGAAGCAACCCACTCCTGTTTTCATATCACAGACATATATCCTTTTCACATTTTCAACATGCCTATTTCAATGCTTTTGAGTGGGAGAGGTTTGTTGGTGAGCACGGCTGTTGGAAACAGATAAGAGAAAAAATTAAAGATAAATTGGCAATCTTCTTCCTAAGTGACTCTCATTTTAAACAGAGAAAGCAGAAAAGCTCCCATTCCTCCTTATTTTAGAACTTTTCATGAAATGCTATTAAGAAATGAGAAGTAGTTGCTTATTAGTCATTGGACTATTGAATATAATTTAGTCATAGTACATTTATCCATTACTCATTTTTCTCTCTATACTAGTATGAATTAGGAAATTAGGAAAGGAAATACCAAATTAATATATACTTTTATGGAGAATAAATTATGAAAATAAAAAAACTTTAGAAGGAGCTTTATCTTAATATTGGGAACAGGTAATCTGCATGTCTACACAAAGTACAGAATTTGATGCTTTAAAACCACTGGGCGTCTAAATTATAGGTTAGTTATCAAGTTATACATATAAACATATTTTTAGAATCACTGTGCTTATGTTTAAAGTATGATAATTAATTCTTGTGTTGTCATGTCCAACAGCTATTAAAAAATAAATTCCAATTTTTATTCTTTGAGAAAAATAAAATAAGAATATGAAAACAGGCATGAATTGGAAAGAGGCCTAAGTATGAAGACAAGCAAATATTTTCATTTGTATCTTACAAAGTCATGTGGATCAGAAGACATTCTTAAGGTATTTTAAAACAAAGTTACATTTTTAATAAGCAGACATGTACTTTGATCAAGAAGGTAATAAAGTCTTTTATATAATCTTTTAAAGAGTCTTTCTTAGAACTAGAACAGTGTATTTAAATCAGGTGAATAAGAAGCTTTTATTAAAGAGTTTAACAATATCTGAAAATTGAAAGTGTTCTCTACAGCTATCAGTTTTGTTTGAAATGCTCTACAAATGTTGGTACTTTAAAATAAATTAAAACCATATTTTTCGTCAAAACATTGCTGAATTTGGCTCCAGAAGATGGTACAAATGGAAAAAAATCCCAAGTTTATTCTTTCCTTTAAAACACATTATAAAATATTGATCTAAGGACAAAGATTTAGAGACTACTTTAGAAAATAAAAGACCAGAAATGAACATTTAGAAACATAAATATTAATTATTTTACTAAATGTGGCTTTTATAAATAAATTGGCATTAATCAATAGGAAAATGCAAATCAAAATCACAATGACATATCACATCACACCTACTAGGATGGCTATAATAACAAAAAAGAGAAAAATAACAAATGTTGATGAGAATATAAAGAAATTGGAACCCTCATACATTGCTGGTGGGAGTGTAAAATAATGCAGCCATTGTGGAAAAATTTGATGATTTCTCAAAAAGTTAAACATAGAATTATAGCGTTTCCTATACTTTTCTTACATGTAGCACAGAAGATCCTTTGAGGTGTTTAACTGGATTCTATCTGAATATAGTCTACACATGAACTAAAGTGTGTATCGCTAAAGCTGTGCTCATGGTGTTCTTGATCCCTGCCCCTTCCAAATTATTCCACAACATAGAGATGAAATTACAGTGAGAACTTACGTCAACGAAGTCTAGTTTTGGTAATTTTAAAAATCAAGAGTAGAATATTTATGTGGTAATGAAATCCTACATGTTCACTACTTTGTGAGTACTTGAAAATTAATGAAATATAAAAAAATAGAAAGAGTTGAAAGAAAAGGTTATTTTATATCAAATTATCTGCATAATTGGAGTAGGTAAAAGAAAAGATAACCTTAAATGGATGATAATACAGAAATCAATTATCTTTGATATTAGTTGTATTTTTCAATTTCCTTTTGAATATGAGTGGGTCTGGTGGTCTGTGATTGCTCAACCTTTCAATAAAATGATGGAGCCACGTATGGGGCTGGCCCAGTGGTGTAGTGGTTAAGTTTGTGTGCTCTGCTTCAGCGGCCCAGGGGTCGCAGGTTCGGATCCTGGGCATGGACCTATGCATCGCTTAGCAAGCCATGCTGTGACAAGCATCTCACATATAAAGTAGAGGAAGATGGGCATGGATGTCAGCCCAGGGCCAAGCTTCCTTAGCCAAAAGAAAAGAGGAGGATTGCCAACAGATGTTAGTTCAGGGCTAATCTTCCTCACCAAAAGAAAAAATAATAGTAGTAATGGAGCCAAGTAGAAGTATGGTTCCCAGCTTTCCCATCCCATACCTGTGTGCAGAATCATCTTATGCTTAGTTTTGCAGTGAACAATACATCAGTTACTCAAATTTGCAATGATTTGCAAGGATTCTTTCAGCCCACATCACTGCTTGCCTGTACTATTGCTTTCCAAGTTCTCTTCTTTCCTATCTTCTCTCTTTTGTTTTTTTTTTGCTGAGGAAGATTGGCCCTGAGCTAACAAATGTTGCCAATCTCCCTCTTTTTGCTTGAGGAAGATTCGCCTTGAGCTAACATCTGTGCCAGTCTTCTTCTATTTTGTATGTGGGTCGCCGCCACAGCATAGCTGCCAACGGGTGGTATAGGTCCACTCCTGAGAACCAAACTCAGGCCACCGAAGCAGAGCACGCCAAACTTAACCACTAGGCCATGGGGCTGGCCCTTCCAATCTTCTCTTCTTGAGAGCTTCTCCACCAACAACTGAAGTCAGGATATTCTCTTGACCCTAATAAAAATTGCTCACTGCTAAGGTCCAGAGCTTCAGTTCTCCAACCTTTTCATCTAAAATATTGCTTTGGGCTGGTCTTCCCTCTGCCCACCACCTTACCTTGTTCATGAGTTTTGACTCTAACCGGTCACTTTGGATGATTACCTCAGCTGCACTGATTATTTGCTTGGCTTTCATTTCAGCTTTTACTAAGAGTGGTGGAAGAGAAAGGAGTGGTGGTGGGTTAGGGCACAAATGGACAGCTGGACCACCAATCTTAGGCTCCTATTTGCTTGCGTTCACTGAAATAACCTTTTAAGTGAATTTGTGCTCTTTACTCTTGAAGCCACTCTCAATATTGCCCCCCACAAAGGATTATTCAAAATGCAGGTATGATAATGCCCTCTCTTTAAAAATATTTTTATGAATCTCTATAATAGCATATTTTCTTCATACATTTTATTTAATATAATAGGAAAATAATGGAGGGATAGGAATTACTATCCATGATGTGTCTACCATTCTACACAAAGCCACTTTCTTTCCACAGTTAAACTTCCTGGTTCTAAGGGGTTATATTGAAAAATCAGGTAGACATGCACGTTACTATAAATCCACTACTAGTATCAACTGTACTAAACATACCTTGATTTCTGTCTTATACAGTCTCTACTTATTGGACCATCCATGCAAATAGAGAAGAACAAGAAAGAGGAAGGTCTTGAATTTCAGGAGGGCTTCATGTTATAACTCTGAAGACTCAATTTTAACAAAAATCAGTCAATTACACACCCCTGTACACACAGGAGAGTCTTTAATAAGACCACTGAAATTTTTACTGGTCTTCTTGCAATGTAGTGATTTCTGAGATGATCCACTTAGTTTTCGATGTCTGTTGTTTTTTATTTTCTCCTTCCGGAGTTTCAACATGTCTCTTCACTAATTGTGAAATCTGTAGAGAAACTGACTGGGGCTTGGCTTTTTCCAGTGTACTTTTGGGAAAGAGGCAGCCCGTTTTGGTTGTAACAGTCCTTCAAAAAAATATGTGGCCAACCTTGCCTAATATTTCATATTTCCATAATTATACAGCACTGACTGTATTCTCTGTTTTTAAACCGGAGACCCCCCCAAAAAAGACTCTGTTGGCTTAGTTTATGTTCTTTGCACACTACCCTAAGGAAAGGGGATTGATCTCTGTTCTCAAGCAGTATTTTAATTATAGTATTTGTATTTATAAGAGTATCTATGACTTATGTAGTTATGGATTGTAATTTTTGGATTATTTTTCAAATTACTCCAACTGTCTCTTGGCTTCATTGAGTAGAACACACTGCTAAATAGTGAAAAAGTGCTCATGATCATGACCCCATCCTTGAAGAGGTTGCCTTTAACAGGAAACCATGCAACCTAATGTGAAAAGAGTGTGTTGTCATATGTCCATACTGTAAGCATACAGCCCAGTTGGAAAATCACTTTTGCTTCCTGTCCTGTGAAGTGAAGGGCAGCAAAATCTGTGTGGCACTAAATGGATTGAGAATAGTGGTAAAATGACCCTAGAAATTGTCCTATTTAAGCTGCTGGTGACTTAGAATCCTTGCTGAGCTGCTGAAAGTCAGAGAGGGAGAGTCTTTAGTCACTAGTGCTGAAAAATATTGATGCTTTCAATCATTTTGTGGAGCAAATCTGTACATTTATGGGAGGTGGTTTACAAATTATACTTATTTGATACATTACGGATTTTTATAAACATTATAAATTAATATAAATATCTTGTGCTATATGTTTGTTTTGCTGGAATGCACTTGTTGAAAATTAAGTGCTTAGTCACAGAAACATCTGGGCAAGAGTGTGGATGACTCAGGACAAACTCATCACCATTATTGAAATTTGAAGAGTGTGGCTTCCTGACAATGACTCAGGAGCATCATATTCTTACACAAAGGGCGGAGGTCTCAACCACATCTCTACTCCCCTCACTCACTTCTGCATCCCAGCCCTCCCCATGTTATTTGGATCAATGTGCAGGCTTCACTTCTAGAAAGAGAACATGTCATTTTTATCATGATTTTTTGCGCTTGCATTAATGTTTAATGACTTTATACAGTAGTAACCACAGAAATATACTTTTCTTTTTACAAATGATACCAATAAAGTCATGAAATAGGAGAATCATGAATGATAACATGGGATAGTCATTTTGGATTATTGCTTGCCCAAGAAATTCAACAAAAAAACTGAGAAGCAATCAGCCATTTTCATTTAAATTAAATCCTAATTATTAATCTTGCTAGTCTCAAAAATTAATGAAAAACTATCACTACCATATCTAAGCCATAGTTACCATGATGATGGTTAATACTTAAAATAAGATTACATGCACTCTTTCTGGAATAGTAAGATAGAGGACTGCAGAAATATGTCTTTTAGAAACTCTTACCTTAAATATGTTGTTAATTATATGCTGCTCCTGCGTCTACAGTGTTCAGACCACATGTTTAAATCACAGAGTTTCTAGCAAAGTATTAGAGCATTTATATTCCAAAGAGTGCTGGCTTTTTTTCTTTCTTTTCTTTTTTTTTTTTTTTTTTTTTTTTTTTTTTTTAAAGATTTTATTTATTTATTTTTCCCCCAAAGCCCCAGTAGATAGTTGTCTGTCATAGCTGCACATCCTTCTAGTTGCTGTATGTGGGACGCGGCCTCAGCATGGCCAGAGGAGCGGTGCGTCGGTGCACACCCGGGATCCGAACCCGGGCCACCGGCAGCGGAGTGCGCACACTTAACCACTAAGCCACGGGGCCGGCCCTCTTTCTTTTCTTTTTAAAGCTTGTCACTATTTGGCACAGACTGAACCTTTGATGTACATATAAGGTTTGGTTTTTACTTTAATGTTTTAGTTTATGATCTATTTTGTAGATTGAGGATGGCACTCCACCAGGGAAAAAATGGTGAAATACTTTCTAGAAAGAAAAAAATTCTCCAGCGTGGAATAACCTTTTGGAGATTATTTAATCACTCTAAGAATAACCTTAAAAACATTAGGTTGTTTTTCAAATGGTATTCCCAGAAGCAAGCAGCCAATTTCACACTAAGAATAAGCTCATGTAAGACTGACACTGCTTTGGCATCAGAAACTCAAAGTACTAGTGAGCCATGACAGTTTCTATTAACCAATGATTTTGGAGAAGTAATTTTCCATGTGTTGTCTGGTGCTGGAAAGGTTGGCTGCTGTATGTCTGTAAGATTCAACTCTCCCTGGATTGAAATATAAAATGAATTAAGCCAACTGAATATTCTCTGTGAATTCTGATAAAATAATGTGCTGTTAATTTCTTAAAAATGTAAGAAAAATAGAAATAAAAATGTAACAAAAGTTGGACCTTTTGACAAGTCTGCTATTAAACGCATAAAAAAATTAGCTTAGTCAGAATTTTAAAAATAGCAACATATTTAAAAAATTAAACATGAAAGAAATTGCAGTTGAACTTTGCACGTGATCACACTTTATTGGCAAACAAAAATGTTATACGTTTATAATAACTATAGTAATTCTCTAGCTCTTACTGCGGACTTACAATATACTTACCGTTGTAGTGCTTTTTCTGGTATAATTTCCCTTCCATTTAGTACTGGGGGGTAGATCCTGTTACTAGGTCTGCATATTATTGTCTTCTGTTCTTTACTTTTGTTTCATAGTGGATTTATCCAAGTACTCACTGGTTCTATAGTGGATTTATCCAAGTACTCCCTGGTTCTAACCTGAGGATGCTCAGGGAGTAGCATTTCTGTGACCTGGAACATGTGGATGATAAGCTTGAAACTTGATATCTCATTTGCATCTTGGTTTTCAGCATCAGCTTTTCAAGTTGTTATGGCCTTTGACCGACTGACCAAAATATTGGTGATCACTGGCATATTCAATAACATCAATCCGGATTAACTAAGAGAAAAGCTGCTGACGAACTCCAGGATTTTAAATTTAGTAGCTATTATTTTTATGATCATAACATACGAATTTTATAATTCATTTGTTCATCAAACATTGACTTATTTTAGACTATGTGTTCAACAGTGCATTAGACAGTGGGGATACAAAAATGAGCATTAACAGACATGGTTTCTGCCGCCACAGAACATAATGTTGGGGGGTGGGGAGGGTGGAGAGCACAGAGAGAGATATAATTCAAATAACCACACAAATAAATATAAAAGTGCACCTCTGGGGGCCGGCCTGGTGGCGTAATGGTGAAGTTCATGCGCTCTGCTTCAGTGGCCCAGGGATCACAGGTTCAATCCTGGGTGCAGACAGACGCACCGCTTGTCAAGCCATGCTGTGGCGACCTCCCATATAAAGTAGAGGAAGATGGGCACGGATGTTAGCCCAGGGCCAATCTTCCTGAGCACAAAAAGAGGAGGATTGGCAATGGATGTTAGCTCAGGGCTAGTCTTCTTCACAAGAAAAAAAATGTGCGCCTCTGGCAAATACCAGAAGGAATTATCCACAGTACTATGAAAGTTTTAATCATGGGATGTAACCTAGCGAGCAGGAACAGGAAAGGTTGCTTTGAGGAAATGATGTTTGAGCTGAGATCTGAAGGAAGATTAGGAGTTAAATGGGCAAACTGGGACAAATCCAGGGAGAAGAACATGTGCAAAGGTCCTGTGGCATGAGGGAACATAGTGTACGAGGAATTGAAAGCAGGGTAGAGTAAATAGCTACAGAAGAGAGCTTGGAACAACATGATGCTGAGATTTTAGACGGGATCCAGATATTGCAGGTCTTCATAGTTCAAGTAAAAGCATTTTGTTTTGGTCTTAAAAATAATGGGTATTAATATGGAAGGGTTTTAAAAAGACATGCGAGGGTGACATGGTTAGATATGCTTTTTTTTACAAGATCACATTTGGGGGAGGCCAGAGTGGATGCTGGTAGACCTGTCAGTGATTTAGTATAGTGGTCTAGTTGAAAGATGTTGGTAGCTTTTACATCTAGTTTATTAAAAGGTCTATGCTTCATTAAGCATAAATATGAAATATAACAGTTTTGTTTTCTCCTCTTCCTTCCTTCAGACATACCCTGTCAGATCTTGTTTTTCCATTCCTTAGTGACATCTGAACAGACCCTTATCTACTGGACACTCACAGTCATTTGGTTCAGTTCACGTTGGGCCCATTTAAAACTTCAATTTCAAGTTGCTTTCGGACTCTCCTCCTCCCTTTCTCTCAGCCTCATCCAGGCTTTGGCTTGAAGAACTTTCAATAATGACAGAATGCTTCCTGTACTTTCACATCTTCTCCCCTTTCTGTTAAGCTCCTTTCTTTGGTATGTTGAGAATCTGGAGATGAGACTAAGAGAAAAGGGATCAAATGCCTTTTCTTTTATCTGATGATGGTGCCATCCTCTTTGACCGTTATTGTTTCTCTGGTGAATTCCAATGGGCTGACGACCTACCCTTTGGGGCAGACTTCTAAATGCCACTGTCTTTGCTGGAACACACGTGTGAGTTCTTTACATTGGAGGGCTTCCCTGTTGCTTTACACTTCTTACTCCCACCCCTCACGTCTCACTCATACCTTCTTGCTGCTGGCTTTTCCTTGCTCAGCATCCGGTCCTCTTGCATAAGGTGTTGGCTAGATGACTCACACCCAAGTAACTTCCATGGCATTTACCGGACCCCTAGGACCCATGGGACACTTACTCATCCTTACACAAACAAATGTGAAAATTCAATACAAAAGTGGCTGCACCTCCCAATTGACATCTTTTTCCAGTTCTTTTTTCTCTTCACTCAGATAGTCACAAGTAACATACAAACAAATCTAGCAGAAGAAAGAGAAGCCAACGAGAAGCCATCCTCCACTCTCTTCACCTGACTTTCTGGGGGTAGTGATGGTGTTGGTGGGGTGCTCGGTGGTTGGCAAAACTACAGAACTCTCCCCTAATCAAAACTTCTACTATTATGAATCCTCTTCCTCCTCATAGCCATCTGCTTTATAGACTGGAAGGAAACAGTAGGATCATGGCTGGAGGGTCCAGCAGATTTTGATGCTCCTTAATAAACCCAGAGGATGTATCTGGACCACACATGTTTTCTGGAGTCTTTAGAATGTCGGGTAATCTTTACTTTTTAGCCCTAACTTTAGCTCCTACTTTGTTCTATTGCAATGGGTAACATCTTTTTTGGACTCCTATATGGCTTGGACTATAATAGTGTTAAAAGAGATGGAGATGATGTGCTAGGCCAGGAAGATACACGATATAATACACAGTACTTGGTGATAGATTAGATAGTGAGGGTGAAGGAGAAGGAAGGGAAAACGGTGACTCAGATTTCTATTTTATACTGCTCAATGGATGGTGGTGCAAAAGTAAACACTTGAAAAGGACCTTAATCCCACCAGGGGAAGAGGAAGCAAGATGATGAAATGATATGTGTTCAGCTTGATATCAAATAGACAGGGCTAGAGCTCAGAGGTGATGTGTGGGCTGGAGATGTGCACCCATGAGTCACCTTCTTTTTTTTTTTTTTTTTTTTGTGAGGAAGATCAGCCCTGAGCTAACATCCATGCTAATCCTCCTCTTTTTGCTGAGGAAGACCGGCTCTGAGCTAACATCTATTGCCAATCCTCCTCCTCTTTTTTATTTTCCCCAAAGCCCCAGTAGATAGTTGTATGTCATAGTTGCACATCCTTCTAGTTGCTGTATGTGGGATGCGGCCTCAGCATGGCCGGACAAGCGGCACGTCGGTGCACACCCGGGATCCGAACCTGGGCCGCCAGTAGTGGAGCGCATCCACTTAACCGCTGAGCCACGGGGCCGGCCGCCGTGAGTCACCTTTTATAGGTGATAATGGAAGCCAGGAGTATGGATGGTATTGCCAGAGAGAGAATTTATTGTGAGAAGAGTACAGTACAGTACCCATGTATATGTATATATGTCTTATACGCATATACACACACACATACACAGAGGAGGTGTGTGAACATAGACATCTACAGAAACACACAGAAGTTAGAATAAGTTTTAATGAAGTTTGTAAATTGCTGTCATTATGTCATAGTCACATACACTATCACTTTCTCTCTCTCTCTATCTCTATCAAATGTGATATGGTTTGTCTCATAAACTCAAGTAACTTGTTGAAGGCCTACTTGGTTCCTGTAGAACCAAACGGTGTCTAACTTCATTTGGCAACAAACAACTTCACCTAGATTACTTTCTTTTGAACACAGTGTTCAAGATTAGAAGGGGAGTGGGGAATAGAACTAATTGCCTTAGAAAATATGGCTGGATCATAAATCTAGCTTTTTTAAGCTGTTAAGCTACATACATTGGGGAGGAGGCATTCACACCCAGCTCAGGACAGAAACCCTGGTAGGAGCAGAACTGTGCGTGGTTCACGTGTGGATGGGAATATTAAGGCCCAATGGCCCTTAATTCTCCCTCTCTCCAGGAGGGAGAAGTCCCATGGCAGAGAGGGTGGGGTGGGGAGGCAGAGGCTGTGGCTGCAGCAGGTGAGATTTTGAACAAGATTGGGGACACTGCTGGTGGGCTTGGGGCAGAAGATTCAGGGATTTTAGCAGAGGTGGTCCAGAACGGGGAATATTCTGAGAACTGAGAATTGTTTGCCATTGCTGGTACACCTGTTCCTCCTAAAATAATTATTTTTTTTCGGGGTGGCATGAGAGAAAACACCGACTAAAGGTGTAAGATTGAATGATGGCAATGCACAAAATCAATATTGTTTATTTACATCTCTCATACTAAATGTAAGTTTCCCCATCTTGGCACTTACGGGTGGAGGATGAATCGCCCTCTCAGATGCCCCACAGACGGCTGTGCTGGCTGGGTGGTGTTCCACTGGGAATCACCCATGATGGCGGGTGAGTGACTCTGGACGACCTCTGCAGAGCAGCCACACCTGTGATCTGTTGGGAGGCTGGAGGTTGCTCAAGTGCTGAAATGTTAATCCAAAGTGCTCCAAGCAGAGCCAGGTAATGGGAACTTTATCTTAAAAACGTGGACTATCCAGAGAATGTTTCCTGATGCACTGTTAAGAATCCTCTCTTACTTTGGGAAAGACACGTCTGACTTTAATTTAATCAGGACTGTGCTCGAGTCATTTGAGGCTCTAATAAAGCAGTGCGTTTTGCTTAGGAGCACATTTGAACTTTAATTTGCATGTTTAAGTGATTTTAGGACTCCCAGAACATGGCTGGCTTCATGTTATAGATCTCTCTTCCCTCTCCTTTAGTGTTAAAAAGCACTCAAGATTAGAAAACAGTTACTTACCTCAATGGTTTTCAGACTGTTTTTCATGAAGACAACCTTCTGAAATAGGTCAATTAAATGTTTTGCAAAAATATCCAAACTGATGGAAGAGATATATTTTTTAAGCCATCAGACTTTTTTTTTGTCTTTGTAATATTTTATATTGTTATAAAATGATTTGATTTTGGCACACAGTAGTCTCATTAAGAGCAGTTTATCCTCTTAGAATGTATGGCTTAATTTTCCTGGCCTCCACTTTATTCCATCATGGGGAGGGCTCCACCGTTTAAAGATCCCTTAAACGTCCAGCATGGAGAAGTGGGCAGGATCTTGCCAGAGTCTCAGTGGGGTTAGGTTCTCAAGTGTGAGAGTTTTCCAGGAAGCTTTGGCTGCCCAGGTGACCAAAGGAAGGTGTGAATTGTCAACAATCCTCCATTGCTACCCTCATTGTTCACATTATGGAACCTGGGACAGAAATGGAGTTCTTCTGGCTCTATGCCTTCAGCATGGTTGTTGGGTCACAAAGCGTTAAAAATTCTTCTAGAGAATACATATATTCCCAATCACCCAAAATAAGTGGGGACAAATTATTCCGTTTTTGAGTGGTGTAGAATGAGTTTCCAAACAGATACCACTGTCAAGAAGATTTTTCTCATTCACTCCTCCTCCCAAAAATAATAATAATGGTGATAACAATAACTGCAATAGATACCCTTTAGTGAGCGCTTAGTGTCTACCAGACTCTGTGGTAGATGCTTGACCTGTGTTATCTCCACTCTTTACAACAACCTTGGAAGGTAGGTAATATAACTATTACTATTATTATTGTTTTCCTTATTCCATTTCACATAAGAGGAATCTGAGACTCAAGGGGGTTGAGCTATTTATATTAAAATTGCACAATAGATGTGTATAGAACTGGTATTCAGAAACAATTCCACGTGACTTGAAAGTTCGTATTCTTTCTTCGGTGCTATAGCTTGCTGTTAGGGGTACAGGTGGATGTGAACAAGACCCCAGCCTTACTTTCACTGTGCTTACTGGGTGGCCGCCAAGTGAATAGATCATTATGCTATGGAATAAATAGTGACATGAGAGGGGGTGACGAGGGGAGCTGACAAGGAAAGGAACCTACAGCAGTTCTAGGGAGTCAGAACAATGACTTTTTTTTTTCTTTTTTTTTGGTGAGGAAGATTTTCTCTGAGCTAACATCTATGGCAATCTTCCTCTATTTTATGTGGGACACCGCCACAGCATGGCTTGATGAGTGGTGTACGTCTGTGCCCAGGATACGAACCTGCAAACCCCGGGCCACCAAAGTGGAACATGCCGGACTTAACCACTATGCCACTGGGCCAGCCCCAGAACAATGACTTTTCGCTGAAAGGTGATTGCTGACTAGGTAAAGGGTTGGGAGAAAGGAGGGAAGGGCATTTTAGGTTGAGTGAATACCATATGCAAAGGCCAGAGGTACAGAAAGTATGGCACACTTGGGGAAGTAAAAATACATTACAGAGGGATGTAGTGGTAAGAAGAGGAAGAGAAGGCTATTTTATGCAACTCGGCATTTCCCACACTGCCTTCTAAGAGTGTCCCTCCACATGAGTGACAATGTCTCACAGGAGGCGGAGAGAGACCTTCAACAACAGAGATCAACACCCCAACGCATCAGCAGTAAATAAGCGGCTCTTTTGTGACCTCTGTGTTAGTAGTTTAGGCCTGTTACGTAACATAATTAAAAAACACTATTTGCGTGAATTTGAAGGTCTGTGCAAATGAGATAAGTAGATTTGAATTTGGTTAGTGATATTTTGGTGATTTTTTTCAAAAGGAGGAATAGAATATTTTATTAAAACATAATCTCAAATATTAATGATGGCCGTCTGAGAACATTCTCTACGGCAGACGAGGCAGTGCTCATCGCTCATACTGATGTGCTGTGAGTGGATGATAGGTGTCCTCAGGTACCCATTTCTTCTCTTTTCAGGAGAGGCAGGTGCGGCCTGGGGCAGCTCCAGCTGCAAACGTCCTGGTCTGTTTCACAGCCGTGCTGAAGAAATATTATCATTTTTTCTGAATGTCATGATGGAGAATGGATGGGAACTAGGCTAAGGTGCTCGTCTTGGTTTTATTGTCAATGTGTTTCTTCATTGTCTGTGCAGTCTTGGTCTTCAGACACCAATGTGTCTTCCCCCAAAGACTGTACCCACTCATTACAGGAACCCAGCCTGTACTCCTAAAACATAAGTATTTTAGCAAACCATTATAAAATATTTCGTTATTAGTGATCCCTGTTTCATAAAGACTTGAGGGGAATTATCACATAATCACATAATTATCGTGTAATTACTGAGCATATGCTATGTTCCAAGCACCCTGATAATCTGTGGGGTTGGTATATTAATCACCACAGAAGTCACACAAATCAGTGTAAACAGCAGGTCTGAATTCTAGCACTACCACTCCAGCTGTGTGACCTTTGACAAGTTACTTAACATCTCTGTGCCTCAGTTTCCTAATCTGTGAAATGGGGAATAATTATTGTGGGTACCTCATTAGTTAGAAGATAGTTAAAATAGTTAAATGATAAAAAAGAACACTCCATGTGGTTGTTGTGAGGATTAAATGAGCTATTATGTCCGTAAGGTTGGGAATAGTACCAGTCACGAAGTGCTATAAAAATATTAGCTACTGGGCCAGCCCCAGTGGCCCTAGTGGTTAAGTTTGGTGCTCTCCCAGCACAGACCTACATCACTTGTCAGTGGCCACGCTGTGGCAGTGGCCCACATGCAAAATAAAGGAAGATTGGCAATAGATGTTAGCTCAGAGTGAATCTTCCCCAGCAAAAAAAAAAAAAAAAAAAATATATATATATATATACACACACACATATATATATACACACATATATATGTATATGTATATATATATTAGCTATTATTTTTGTTTTCAGGAATTGCCAAGGGAGGTGGAGGGCAGGGTTGATCACATATTCTTGCTCAGATGGGAATTCAAAGATGCAGGGGGTTTGTCTGAAATGATGCCCTGCATCTGAGATATTTGTGGTCCAAGTCCCAGTGATGTCTTAAGCAGAATATTCCTGCACATCATTTCACTTCCCCTAATTTCTGATCATTTCATGAGCCAACAATAGGGCTACTCTTCAGGCTCTGAGCAATCCAACATCCTTCGAATACATTCTTTTTCTAAGTTAGTCTCTGTTGTTTGTAAACAAAAACCCTGACTAATGCATCCTCACGTGGATGTTTAGGGAAAAGGTTCAGAAGGATTACGAATCTTGTTCAAGTTCTTGAAGCTAGTGAATAGTAGAGAAAGAATTCAACATATATTATCCCCACTCTAAGACTTTGTTAAGTCTTCTATTAAATGATCAAAACATTTATTTAAACAATGGTTATATGGGGTTTTTCTTGGTATTCCAAAGGAAGGTTTTAAAATTTTTTAGACAGTGTAAGGCAATTATCAGTTGAATACTAAGGTATTTAATGACCCTTTATTTTTTGGCACTCTCATTGGTAAATGCTATGCCTAATATTGTTATGATCTTGATGTCTGTTGTTGTTCTTCAGGAATACCTGCAGTTGTGCAAAGCTCAATGTAAAACAAATAAATTTCAAACTACATTATAATGTGTGCAATTAGGATTAAGTGGTGAAGTGTAAATTATAGTATTTTACAGTATTGATTTAGTTAACTGATAAAAATAAACTATGATTTAAATATTTAGCAGTAAGTTCTAGAGAAAATTATTTATAGAATATAGTATGAACAGAGGCAAACTCTTGAAACACCCTTCAGAGAAGGAGGAATGCTATGAACTTAATTGCTCAGGTTCCTGGCTATGTAATAGTTCCTTAACCTGAAGTCCCAAAGCTATTGTGTCAATTCATGAACCTCAAGGAGTACCATGATAATTTCTTTAGGATTGTATGGTGTCTGATAGAAATGATTTGCTCAATGCCAGTTTCATGCTGTGGTATATAGGCTTTGATGATGATGATGAGGTCATCAAAGCAATTTGGGTCCAAAAATGCCAAATCAAACCATAAATCCAGAGAATAAGTAGGAATTAGAATTGAGATGTTAAGACAAAGATTGATCTTGAGACAAGCCACAGTGGAGTGTGAAGTTAGGAATGAAGGAGCCCACAGTCTTATGTCAAGAAGAAATGAAAAATGTGGAAGGTCAAAGCCAATAGTAGAGGCAGTGAGGTGTGTGTATGGGCTTTCTCAATGCCTGGGTACCCAAGATGGTGATTCTCGGCCTTGGGTCACATATTAACTACTCTGCGACGATACCTGTGGGATTTGGACAGGGAGTCTCTAGATAGATGGATCTGACCTTTTCATCTGCTTAAGGACCAGTTAGTCAACCCAATGACACTTGCACTGAGGCACTAATTCAGTAAGTTATGGCATGTGACATCTAAACAATGGAGATCTGGCCACAAATCAGAGAAATATAGTAAATATTACTCTGAGCTCTGTGTATGGAAAAGGGCTTATCAACCGCTCTATCAACTTGAGGATGAGAGGGAAAGAGGCTAGTTTTTAGAGTGGGATTCCCAATGTGCCAGAATGGGAAGGGCTTTTTCCTGGAGTTCCAGAAGCCATCCCATCAGCCCTATATTTCTGTAGTAGTTTGGTAACTTTATTTAGAATTTTCAGGTGTTTGCTAGGGTAAAACTTGGGCTGCCTTGGGAGTAGAGTATGAAGGAAATGACAGGCTTAAGATATTAGTTCTTCATAGAAACAGAGAGTAGAAAAGTGGTTGCCAGGGACAGGAGGGTGGGGGAAATAGGGAGAGGTTGGTAGAAGGGTACAAACTTTCAGCTATAAGATGAATAAGTTCTGAGGATCTAATGTATAACATAGTGACTACTGTTGATAACACTGCATTGTATAATTGAAATTTGCTACAAGAGGAGAACTAAAATGTTCTCACCAGCAAAAAGAGAAAGAAAGAAAAGAAGGTAAGGATGTGAGATGATGGAGGTGTTAATTAATTCAATGGGGTGAATCCTTTCACAATGTATATGTATATCAAGTCATCACATTGAATGCTTTAAATATCTTATTTTTTTTGTCAATTATATCAATAAAATTGAAAAAAAAGACATTCATTCCGAAGGTATTTCCATATCATAGTCCTTTCTGTGTCTTTTCCTCCTTGGTAGTTGCCCACGTGATTCTGGAACTTCTCTGGAATCCGGCTTGAAATATAAACTCTTTCCTTTGCTGTCATCCTCCTCTGCATATTTTGCACTGCTGTTTTCAATCTGTCAACAGGTTTCCGTTCAGTTTCTGTCTTTCAGAAATTTGTTAAAAATCTTTTATATTTGTATGGACCATTTTCACTGATGTAATGGGTTTATTTATGTAATATCGCTTCATTAGGGATATCGGAAGGGATGGAAATAAACACTGGCTCTAAGTGTGCATTCTTGAATCAGAAAACCAACAATAACTTTTGACACCTCTTTGGAAAGAGCTCACAAACTCCCCTCGAACTAAAAATAAAAGAAATTAGGTTGGTATATTTATAATGCTTTGAAATATGCATGAAGCTACTTACATTTTTAATATTATTCATCAAGGACATAGAGAAAGTTCTAATCTGATGTAATTGAGGCATCAATTTTCTCTGTCAAGAGAATCCCTGAAAGTTTCCTAGAAGATCAGAGTAAAAAAGATATTTAAATCCTATAGTAAATTCTGATATTTCCCATGAGGCAAATCTGAGGTTGTTTTGTTTGCTTGATAGTTTTTGTCTATGGGGGGAAAGTAATTGCGAAAACCTCAAGGAAAATTTCAAAACCAGAGAAAACCTCAAAGAAAAGATTTCACTGGAAATCTTTAAGACAGCTTCGTCTGTTTCCCTGCTGGCAGGTTTTGAGATTTCAACACGCCTCACAAAGGAGTCATGTGATCATGAATTGAGAATAGAGATAAGGCTACCATTTCAGTTTACATGGTGAGAGAGAGGGAGCCAGGAAGATGGGCTTCAACAGCAAAAGGTTTAAAATAATCATGAGATCAAAAATTTCTAACAAATGGAAATTAGGGAAGGACTCAGGTGCAACAAAGACAGAGGTTCAGGAATGTAGGCATTACTAAATAATCTAGCTACAGATTTCACGTTTCTAGTAATGTGGAGGATTGGGTCAAAAGCTGAAAATCATTCCTTGAGAGTTGATTTGTGAATTTACTTAATCATACATTTATTCATTTCACAAATATTTATTGAACAAGTATTAAGCTGCTTACTGTGAGAATTCGGAGCATCCAGTGGGGAAATTCACACTTGGTTTCTGATCATAGAGAGATTAAGATCTAACGTGTGTCCTGACAGCTGAAGAGGCAATAATCCTTCCCAAGACTTAGCTAGAGCCAAAACACATCAGGGTAAGTCAACAGATTTTGTCATGAGTAATGTGTTCTTCCACGCCAATTATAGTTAAGTAATTTATAAGATTTTTCAAATACAAATATTGGCATTAATAAAATAAATACATTAATGAAAGTATGGGCACTCAGTTGAAAATTTCCACTGTAACATACTATTTTCAGCAATATTCAGGTACAAGCAATGTGGGTTTCTCAAATTTTGCAAACTGAAGCTATAGTTAATTTTCTGAAGCCTTAAAGGCACCAGGGAATTTTGATGGGGCTCATACATTTGATTTCATTTCCAGCTGAGAAAATAGAAATGTGGCAACTGATTTACTCCAGTCAGGTTCCAGAATCAATGTGTTGGATTTTGATTACCGCGTGCAGTCCCCTCCTCCATCCTGATCATTACCTGAATGTCTGCCTGCAATTATGGGATTTGATAAAGCGAGGAGAAGAGTTAGAGTCTAAAAATACTGTCCACCTTTAGAAATCGACCTGAGAAAAAGTTTGATGGAAAGAACTGAGTATGCATTTAACAAGCTAAAGCTACATCAAAGGGACAGAAAGAAACCACTTGATAATAAAAACGTTGCTTTGATTGAAACTGGGCAAAAAGCCAAAGATACTGGAAGGAGACTCTTAAACATACTGAATTGTTTCTGGATCAAACACTCTATAAATCTCAGGTAAAATGTGAAATTTTTCTAGTAAATTGTGAGGCTACAACAAAATGAGTCTCTTGCTGAGGTCCAGAGTTGAGTCCATTGTTCATGAATTTTCTTTCTTTCTAATTAAAGAATAGATCTGGATGACTGTGTTCGTGTAAAATGGATTTATCTAATATCAACCATGGACAAGAATTTCTCGTTAGGAATTCTGAAGAAAAGTTATAGGTTTGTTCTTTCACATATTTTTTTGATGATGAAGTCATTTCACAGATTTCACGGAAATGCTTATTAAAGCAATTAAGCATTCTTAGGGTGTAACAATATCTATACTTGCAACTTCATTTTGATACAATGAAACAACCTACTGTGTTGTATCTCAGGTTATTGCATTCATGGCTTTGTCAATGTTAAGGATTAATTGTTTAAGATCCGTTTCCCCTATTACACTGTCGAATGCTGAGACAGGGACTATGATTGTTTTGTTCAGGACTGGCACATAAAAGGAGATCAGGAAAATTTTATCAAATGAAGCTGTCAAACATCAGGATTATATTGAGAAAACTAGTTTGTATGATTTGATATTATTCCTATATATAATCATGATTTGGGTCCAAGTGGGAGAGAATTTATATGATTTGGAGAATTTTTGTATGACTCTATAATCTCAAAAGCAGACATATTAAAGATAAATGATGAAAATTCAAGTCAAAATGCAGATTTGGATACATAGTTGGTGTCCTAGAGATATGATAGCACATAGGACAGGACAGCTTTCTCCTGGGGATGCTGAGTGCCGTGTAGCCAGACTCTTCTCCATTGGAGAACCATAATAACCCTGGCACCCATAGCCATGCCATCTTAGTAGCTCCAAAGAGCAGGGAGCAAGGAGGGCAGGGCCAGATAAAAATTAGTTTTACCTACAAATATGTCTGATCTCTGCAGTCCAAGCGATGATTTCCTACGAAATAGAGAAAATAAAATTCTAGTGTGGTTGATGCCAATTTAAAGGGATCAGAGTGAAACAAATTGCTTCTGTGAGAGTCTCTGAAAACAATTTATCTTTGGTCTCAGATGGATGCTAGGGCCAGTTAATGAAAAGAACAATAGATAACATGTTTTCAGTGCTTACTATTTTCAAATATTGCATGCATTCACTATTTCAATCCTCACAAATTCTATAGGATATGCACTGTCACGTGATCCATTTTACAGAGAAGGACGCTGCAAATAAGACAAGTCAAGTGTGCCAGGAAGTGTCAGAGTGAGGACTCAGACTCAGGCTACCTGGCTCTAAATCTCATGCTATTGACCTCTGTGTCACAGTGCCTCATATCTGAGAAGTATGAGCAGGTATAAAGGAGATAGAACAGAATCACACCTTGGTGAATTTGGCATGCTGAGACTGTACAGTGGGAGCCAGAGCAGGGAGCTTTCTGGGAAAAGCCAGTAAACCAGTGAATAAGATTCATTACGAACAGAAATTTATCTAGGTGGACTGCAGCTTGATGCTTTTGTGGATACTTAGTACTCTATTCTCTTCTAGGCATAAGGTAGCAGACAAAGGCAATTCTGCTAGTGAGGAAAGCAGTACTGTTGTAAATATCAGATCCTTTATCCATTGTCCCAGGACAATGGTAATCTACTGGTGTGCCCAGAACACTGGTGTACCTGTTACCCTTCAGTATATGCCACCAAATCAAATATTTTAAAAAAATTGTATAAGTATGCCACAAACAACACAGAGGAGGAGGAGGAGGTGGAGCTGAGGATAGTTGTAATTGTTCAAAGATTTTCAACATATTAATGGATTTAATAAATATTTATTCGGCACTATTGTTTCCAGACACTGATCTAGGAGCTTGAGATCGATAGGAAAAAATAGACATATATTCTACATACTTGGGTCTTGTCTTCTGATAGAGACAGACAGTAAATAACAATTCATAAATTATATAGAATATTAGAAGGTGCTGTGAAAAGAATTAATCAGGGTAAGGGTAAGTTTAGGGTTGGGAAGCACATCGTAATTATAAAAAGCTTGGTTAGGCTAGAACTCATAGAAAAAGTGATTTGAAGGAGGGGAGTAAGTTAGCCATGAAGATGTCTTGGAGAAGAGTGTATTAGCAGTGGGATTTGCCAATGCAAAGGTCTTGGATATTCTATGTCTGTTCCATACATGTGCCGTATATGTTTATGAGTAAAAGTGGTAGTGAGTGTCTGTGGATGTTCTTTTCTGATTGCTTATATTTTCTCAGTGAAATAAGAAGCAGGGTCATCAGCTGAGAATGAGAATATGGGAGAGGAGAAGGAGGCTTGAAAAATAAGGAGAGTGAGTGAGATAGTCATATGTCAGCGTGAGAGAGTAAAAGGATGTATAAATTTGCTAAGGCTGCCATAACAAAGTACCATAGACTGGGAGTTTCAACAGCAGAAATTTTTTGCCTCACAGTTCTGGAGTCTAGAAGTTCGAGATTATGCTGTTGACAGTGTTGGTTTCTTCTGAGGCCTCTCTCCTTGGCTTGTAGATTAGCTCCCTTCTCCCTGTGTTTCCACCTGATCTCTCTACACCTGTCTGTGTGTAATTTCCTCTTCTTATAAAGACTCCAGTCATATTGGAGTCTTAATCACCTCCTTTTAACTTAATTATCTCTTTAAAAACTCTATCTCCAAAATAGTCACATTCTGAGATACTGGGGATTAGGACTTCAACATATGAATTTTGGGGGCACATGATTTAGCCCATAACAATGAACTAGAGAAATGCAGCACGATATACTGCTAGAAGAGTCAGGGGTTAAGTATTAAATGGAAGAAGCTCACTAGGTGTAAGAGTTTGGAGGTTTATATTTAAGTTTTAAATGACCTCTACTCAGCAGTTCCAAATTTAGCATCTCTCAATTTCTTACCAATATCCAAGAAGACACAGACAAATGTGAAAACTGAAACAGCAACATAAAGAAGTAACCTAACAATCAATAAGACGAAGAGGAGAAAAGGAGACATAAAAGGAACCTGGAAGCACCGGGCAACAATGGATTCTGAGTGTGGAATTTTTCAAGTCAGAGGAACTAGACAATGGCTGTCTTCCATGAATCAACCACAGGGAAACAAAACTGCACCAGATAAATACCACTGGACACTAGACATTGGCCTTGGGATTCTGCCTAGTAATCTACTCTGGAGGTATAAACCTGAGAAAGTAGTTGAACCACGATCTACATAAGACTAGCAGTATCATGGGCAAATCCCACAAAGGATCTGTTGGGCACCACCAAGGATCAGAAGAGAAATGAAATGATATAGAAAACAGGGCAAGACAAGGGGAAGGAACATCATCACGAAAACAGGGAGAAGATAAATCTGAAAATTATCCCTAAATCAGAGAGATTGAAAAAAATGTTTACAGGGCCGGCCTGGTGATGCAGTTGTTAAATTTGGCACGCTTCCCTCCAGCAGCCTGGGGTTGACAGTTTTGGATCCCGGGCGTGGACCTACACCACTCATCAAGCCATGCTGTGGTAGCATCCCATATACAAAGTATAGGAAGATAGGCAGAGGTGTTAGCCCAGGGCCACTCTTCCTCAAGCAAAAAGAGGAAGATTGGCAAGAGGTGTTAGCTCAGGGCCAATCTTCCTCACCAAAAAGAAAAAAAAAAAGTAAGAATCTACTAAAATGTCTGATGCAATCCTAAGTGCCAAAGATATAGAGTACATTTTGCAAAATTTTAATTCGATCTAATAATTATATAATCAGTTGATTTGTCTTTGCTTGCAAAGGCAGATAAAAATATTTTCAAATACAGAAATGGTTCATAAAAAATGACACTTATATGATATTCTAAAAGAAAATCACTTGATAACACACCAGTTGACGGGTGAAATAAATCAGAGGCTGAATGACAGGTTGAGAAGATGAAAAAGGATAAAAATAAATAAACTGTAATATTAAGTGGAATGACGAGGAATGTAGAAAAGGAATAAAGAAAAAATATTTTCTATACAAAAATGAAAAAGAGGGTATGTAAAATATGTAATATTAAAAATAATATAACAACAATTATTGTATAATACCTCAGATTATATTAATAAAGATGAGTACATGAATGAGAAAAATTTGAAAAATTTAAAGGTTAGCGCTACTAGAATAGAATACATTCCTTCTAAAACACTGTATATTATATAAGGAAAATAAAATTTTTTAAAAAGTCCACATAGTAAAAAATACAAAACAAAGGAAACAGCAAGAACATAAAACAAGATAACAGAAATCAGGCCAAACAGGGGCTTTCAGTGAGCTCAGAAAAAAGATGTGTGTGTGCTGCTTGAGAGGAATCAGTCAGTATAAACAACATCAGTAAAATGACACCCACTCTAGATATTTTGTTGCAATTTTTAAAATCACAAAGATAAAGAAAAAATCTGAAAATCATATAAAAGTAATTCAGAAAGGCTGTTTTAATTTAAAGGTGGAGCTCTTGGGTGAGGTAAAATGAAAATAAAATTTATTAAAAGAGTGTCATATAAAAAAGTGCAAAAGGTTTCAAATTAACAGGTGATTTTATCAGGCAAATGGAGGGTTTATAATATTAGTATCAGATATGTAGAGTTTCAGATGAAAAGCATTAAATGGCTGGAAAGCAGTAAGTGGGGCAAAAAAAATTAAAGATTTAATGTAAAAATAAAAGTGTAAAGTACTAAAATAAATTTTTCCGTCAATTATTATGTAATCTTGCAGTGGGCCAGGACCTCTCTAAGCTTGTCACAAAGACAAAAACCATAAAGGGAAAAACAGATTGATTTGAAGTTTCAAGATTTCAGCCTTCTACATGTCTAAAAAAATAGACAAATCAACAACACAATTAAAAGGAATCAGTAAATCTAGGGTAATATTAACAATATTTATGGCAGACAAATGAATAAAGTTTTTAACATTAAAAACTCTTAAAAATAATTGTGCAACTCAAAAGAAAAATAAATAAATCATAAAAAATGGCAAAAATAAGACACATGGAAGCAACAAATAAACATGAAAAAGTTTAACCCAATTAGAGATCAAAAGAAAATGACAGTGTGTTTCATCAGCTAAATTGACAAAAGTGGTCTTTTTTTGTCATTTTGTTTTTAAAATAATAATGACATCTTTGAATTTGCAAGTAATTGAAAATTCTCGTACATTGTTGACAGGCATATAAATTAGCAATCTTTCTTGAAGGCAATTTGGTGACTTGTATCAAAAGCCTTAAACTATTCATTTTCTTTGATTCAGTAATTTCACTTCTGGGAATTTATTCTAGGGGAAAAAAGCATTTATTCACACAACAATGTGTTAAAACAGAGTTTAGCACAGATATATTTATGCTAGAAAAAACTTTTTTCTATTGTATTTTACTAAAGAGAAATCTTAAAGTGGAATACTTTGCAGCCATTAAAATTTATGTTTCTGAAATATATAAATGATGGAAAATTCCCATGGTATAATATTAAATGAAAAAGAGCAAGTTAATAAATTTTCAGTACTCAGATTCTATTTTTAAAGGGTATTTATGAAAATAAAAAAGAATAAAAGGAAATATAAGAAATAACAATGCTATTGTGAGATGTTAGAATTATGAGTGATCTTCATTTTATTGTTTTATATATTTCCAAAATTTACTGTAATCATAAACCAATTTTAAAATAAAATGTAATTTAAAAATACCCACTTCTTTTGTATACCCACTTCTTTTGTATTAGGGTACAAAATAATTTGGGATTTTTCTCTTAGCTTGAATTATTTGAATATTTTTCTAATTCCGTTATTTCTCATTCCCCAGGTAGAATTTTCTATCCTTCTGTTCTGTCACTCACAAAAGAAATATGTTGTTATTTTTTTTAATTTGTTAATATATTTGTCTCTATCTGCTGGACTATAAGCCCCTCAATTGTAGATATCCTATTTTATTAATATTAGAAACCCAAAATGCCTATCTGGTAATGTGTTTTTCACATATTGATAATGCTTATCAAATATTTGTTGAGTTGAATGAATTTATTCCAGTTCAATTACAGGAGATGGAAACTTATACAAAGAGTAAGCGGTTTATAAAATTATCCAATAATGTAAAACACCTTGAATGTGTTTTGATTTGTATCTTTTTAATTTGATAACTTGAATATATCATATTTTCAAGAAATTTGGTCTGATTTTGTTTTTTCTTTTATGTTTCATAGTCATTGATGTATTTCTAAATAACCTATAGAAAACTGTTTTTATATACACGTTTGTAATAAATACAAGATTTGGAATAAATGTATAACACTTTAAATATACTGTGGTTACAAATTTAAAAAGCCACTATGCTTGAATCAAGGGCTGTTCAGATAGAAACTGTAATGAGTTTCCACAAATTAAAATGTTTAGAGTCAGTACATTTTCCTAATTTTCGTATATATTGCATTTCTCCTTTACAAAGAGAGGTGATATTAATTTTTCCTATCTTTGGAATTCTAAAAGCAGGAAAATAATGGGATGGTATATATTATAGAAACTAGTTAAATAACATTGTGATATCCTTTCTGACACAGGGGCACATATAACAGGTATGCCTGGGGAAGAGTGTAATAAACATGGACTGGATTAAAACTACCTGAATGGATTTTGCAGCTATAATTAGTGAATCCTCTCTATGAGGAAGCATATACTTATCATTTTACAGCCGTCAATCAAGTGATTTGTTTTTTAAAGGCCTCTTTGGTACTGCATTGTCATACCTGGAAGCTTAAGATCTATTTGAACAGAGTAAGCAGAAAAAATATGATACGAATGACTGAATGTATTATGACCATAGGGTTCATGCCTGTTTTCCTGGAGTAATTATTAGCAACATTTCTTTTCATTCTCCTAGTGTTGGAGATAATTTTTATCATCACCCTAACTATAGGGTACATTAAAAATGTCAAATGAGTGGTAGATGCGTGTGAGAGAAACTGAAGGACTTAAAACCTGAGAGTTTCCCCCTGTGGCCTTCATATGCACTTGTCCCTGGCAGCTGTTCTACCCACTCTTGCACGTGACATAGCCCTGAACTATTCCTCTTCATCTTTAGATAAAGTCCAGGCTGCCTGAACAATGGCTGTTAATCCACATGGAACATTCCTCTCTTCCCATTTCCGGAGCTAGCTACATTTTGCCCCACCTCCTTCCTCCTGCTAAAGCCCCATAAAACATTTCACCCCCTTCCCCGATTTAGAATGCTCCTTCACTCCTTCAGAGCCTTCTCGTGCTAGGCATTTTCAAATAAAGTCTTATCTGAATGGTGCTCTGGTTGATTTTCTTCCCCAAGTAGAAAATACTCTAGGAACTCAGAGGTGAGATGAGAGAGAGTATTTCTACCTTTGTGGTCAATGGATATTAATGGAGTGGGGAAATATTTGAACTGAACTTAAATAGGTGAATTGTTCACAAATTTAAAAATAAATTTTATATACTTAAAACTTATTATCAGATATCAGTGCTCACCTCGGTAAGTCCTACATATATTAAGGATTAGAGATATTGTAAGACAAAATTAGAAGATGGAGAACTCCTGTGAAGCTAACTATATGCGTGTATGTACCAATTACAGTGTAAATGAGGTCTGCTGGTGTGGAAACTCTCATTCCAGAGGGGCCTTTAGTTTGCCCCAAAGCTTTTTGGGTGTTCATATAGATTCCTAACACCTGCACACATTCTAATCCATGTAGTCACAAAAATCTCACTTCTAAAAGAGCCTTTAAACGAAAATCCATTTTCTTTGTACAGCAGAGGAGTCAAAGATTTCAGAGAAAAATTTTAAGAACCATTCCACTTATTATAATGTGACAAGGACATTATCACAAATGAATATAAATGCTCTCTTTAAGGTGTAAATGCAGAAACAAGATAATCGTCAAAGGACTCACGTTGAGTTCTGAGCTACTCTTGGCAATCAAGTTGAACCGGTTCATTGTGGTTGCAAATTTCATTTGACCCCTAAATGTATCCTTTTGCTCTCTTCAGAGTCAATATGTGTTCTAGTTCTAAGAGTACAGTTCTTTTCAGATATGGGAGAAGTAAACTGGTGTCTATTTCTCTCTTTTTCAGTTCTTGGATTTGAGTGCAGTACTGAGTATTGAACCTTCCTGGTCTACGCTTTGGGTGATATCTTAGATTAAGGGACCAAAACCTCACTATGGACCAATGGTGTGCTGGTAAACGTTTAACAACAGACTCTTTGGGAAAAAGGGTGGAGAGGTTGATTTGTAGTGTTTGCCAATTTCTATGTTATAAATTCTACCACCATGGCCATTTCTAGTAGCCAATGTGATGTTCCTGAAGGCCGAGTTGAAACAGAGATGTGCAACAGGACACCATTATATAGTATTTTTATCATATAGACATAATAGATGTGAATGACCTTAAAGAGCATGGATAAAAATAAAATGTAGGAAACTAACCAGGAAGTGATGAATTTTAAACATATATTTCCTTTGTTTTAATATAATTTAATTGAACGTTTACAAAATTTAACCTTTAATAATGGCTGTGTTAGCTGGCTTGCAAAATTCCTGAAAACGTAGCAATAGGCTCCCGTGAGCTGTAAGAACAGGCTCCAGCACAGTGCGTGTTTCGTGTATTTGCTCCTTTGGTTTCAAAACATGGCCCCACAGATTGGCACTCCATCAACACCACCTTGGGACATGTTAGAAATACAGTCGCAAGTCCCACCCCACATCTACCAAGTTAGAGTCTTCATTTTAACAAGACCTTCGGGTAATTTCTTCTTGAATTAAAGTTTAAGAAGTACTAGGAATTTTACTCTTAAGTCCAGGCCAGTCTCAGGGTTGGGGAGGTTCTTGATTAACGAGGATTGTATCGCTGACACAAGTATTAAAGTTTGGGGAACACCTTTTTAAAAGATATGAGTGGAAAACACAATTACATTATAAATTTTGAAAGCTAGGGAGAAAGTGGAATTGGGATAAAAATAAAAATAGTGGTATATGTATATAATCCACATAACTTTAGATATAACACAGTTAAAAAGAAACCTACTTAACAGTTACGGGCACAGGAAACGCCTAATGACATAACAAAGAGTGTGTCATGGCATTTCTGTTTTTTTCACAATGGAGAAATCTAATTTTAAGTTGGACATTACCAATAAAATTATTCTTTATACAAAGAACTATTTAAAATTCTCCTCCATTCACACATAGCAAACAGATCTATACACAGAAAATAGAAATACTTGAAATGATAGAAGTGCACAAAGATGGGCCAAAAGTACTGCTGAACGTAGCATTCTAGAGTTGAAGTAAAGTACAAATCCTGAATTTTGCAGAGAATTTTAACAAAAGCTATCCTTCTTAATAATCTCAATAATAAGATGGACAAAATGACAGTTAGGTGGATATCAGTCAGCCTCTTCCCCAACCCCCTCAGTGCTTGTTCAACGGCCCAGGAACAAAGTGACCATGATGGCAGGGATGGTGATTCTCTATGAGCTCAACAACTTGGGCTTTCCTTTAAATAAAGATAGTCTGGCTACTGCTTATTGCTGAGTACTCAACCTCTCAACAACAGAGAGCCACACTGAGCCCTCAATGCGGCACTAATGCTTGGGGGGACCAGCCAGTGACGTGTGGCTGATTGATTACATTGAACTATTTCCATTATGGTGGGGCAGAGAGTCATCTCCACTTGATAAAACATGTTTTCTGGATATGAATTTGCCTTCCCTGCCTGTGATGCGTCTGCCATCACCACCAGCCATGGACTCACCAAATTCTTTATCTATGGTCATGATATCCCACACAGCATTGCTTCTGGTGAAGTGACTCATTTTGCAGCAAAAGAAGTACAGCTGTTGGCTCGTGCCCAAGGAAGTAACTGGTCTGGTGACAAAACCTACTACCTAGAAGTGGCTGGTCTACTTGAAAGATGGAATGGCTTATTGAGGTCTCAGTTACAGTGTGTAGTACAAGGTGTAGAAGACTACACCTTGAAGGAAGGAGCTTTTATCTTAAGGATGCAGTATATGCTTTGAATCAGAGCACTATGTGATGTTTTCTCCCCCATAGTCAGAATACATGGGTCCAGGAACTAAGAAGTAGAAAAGGAGTGGCTAACAAACAGAATATGAATATATATATTACATTGAATAATATATGAATTAATATATAAATTACATATTGTCTTAGTCTGTTCAGGCTAAGGTAAAGACAATAGACTGTGACTTAAACAACAAACATTTATTTCTCACAGTCCTGGGGCTGAGAAGTCCGAGATCAAGGATCCCGCAGATTCGGTGTCTGGTGAGAGCCTATTTCCTGGTTCATAGATGGCCATCTTCTCACTGTGTCCTCATTTTGTGTAAAGAGTGAGAGAACTGTCTGGGGTCTTTTTTGGAAGGGTACTAATCCCATTTATGAGGGCTCCACTCTCATGACCTAATCACTTCCCAAAGGTCCCACCTCCTAATATCATCACATTGGGGATTAGGTTTCAACGTATAAATTTTGGGGGGACACAGTGTATAGCACATGTATTGAGGATATATAATCTTACATATCTTATAATCTTACATATTTTAAAATCATATATTCATATTTATAGTAATGTTCTTCTGGGTGACACAACAATGGTTTAATTGAATTGGAAGACAAGATTGCCACCATCCTGGGCTCCTCACATCACTGAAGCAGCTGGCAAATAGGGGAGTACTCTAATAGCCAGGCTGATTGATTCCAATTACCAAGTGAAAATTAGGTTTCTGCTATACAGTAGAGGCAAGGAGAATGATATCCGGAGCCCAAGGAATTTTCTGGATTCCCTCTTAATTCCTGCCCTTTAATAAAGTCAATGGAAAATAACAGCAACCAAACAAGAAAGGATGATTAATGACTCAGACTCTTCAGGAATTAAAGTTTTGGTTACTTCAGGCAAGGAACCTAGAGCAGCTTAGGACTGACTAAGGGCAAATGAAAGATGGAACGGGTAATGAAATAAGGAAGTTATAGCTATCAACTGCTGCCTTGGGAACAATTACACAAACAAACAGTCTAGTAACTTTGTGTATTTTCTCCTTGCTTGTTATGTGTATGTATGTATATATATTATCTATTTTTTTTCTTCTCTGTCTCCTTCTTCCTGTTATTATTTTAGAGAAGTTTGTTGGAAGTTAACTTTACAATTTAGTCTTTAGGTTATAGAATATTCAATGAGACTGTAACTGAATTTATGGAACGATGAATACAGCCAGGGATGGATGGAATGACTGCTGAGATTGTGTATCTCTTCCTTTTGAGGATATGGGGAGAGCTTCTTTACTAGTATGAAAGAAATTTCCATCTTATTAGGTGGAAATAGAGTTGTGTTGTTGTAGGAGGATTAGATGTATGTAGAAGTATGTGTATGGCTACTGCGTAGCCAAAGGGGTGGACTACGACAGTTATTAATTTATTGCTTCTCAGCTCCAAACTCACCCTTGTTTGCCCTGCTTTGTGATGATGGAATTAGACTCTAAAGTTTACATGTACCCCTTGACAGCTGGCTTGACATTAAGCCCTCCTGAGAAGACACTGGAGGGGCACTGGAGGGCAGGAAGAGCAGGAGGGATTTTTCTGCTTCCACATTCTGTTTTCCATGGGGCGCTGAGAAGATTGGTGTGAAGTGGACACAACAGCATATACCACAGCTCAATGCCCTTTGTCTTTTACTGAAGACACCTCCCAGCAAGTTTGTTCATCACCATGAACTGCTTTTGCAGTTCAGCGGCAGCATCCTCGAGCAAGCTTCTTGGTCACCACAAGGACAGGATATTCTTGTGGCTTCTTGGTTTCACAATGAGTGCTTCCATCAAGCTTCTTCCTTCTCATAGAGGTGGGCAGCATGTAGCAACCACACCATCTGCTCTGAGGTCTGAATCTCAGCCTTGCGGCTCCCTTTGAGTTTCTGAGTTTCCTCTTTACTCACTTTTCCCTCAACCCTAGGCAGTGTAACCATCCTACAGCTGCTACCCTTGTACACCTTAGTAACGACGTTTTAACTAGTTAGAAATTCTATTTTTGCTGTTCAAATTCCTGATGAGGTTTCTCTTTCCTGAGTGGACCCTGACTGATAAATACAACTTTTTAATTTTTTTTTTAAATTTTCCCTTGAATAAGAACTTTGCTCAATAGCCTGTGTAGTTTATTATAATATTTACTAAGTTAAATTTAGGACTAAATGGAGTTCTCATGCTACTGAGCTGAAGAACTACTGTGTATATTGTTACATATACACATCTATTTTGTGGTACTTTTTACTATTGTCACTGTTTTAAACTTTTACCTGTAGTACTCAAGTTTTCTGGGATTGTTTAACAATTTACCACAACCAGGTGGCTTAAAACAACAGGAATTTATTCTCTCACAGTCCTGAAGGGTATAAGTCTGAAAATGAGGTGTTGGCAGATCCATGCTCTATGAGAAACCTGTGGGGGAATCCTTTCTTGCCTCTTCCCAGCTTCTGGTGGTTTGTCAGCATTCTTGGGCATTCCTTGACTTATAATAGCATCACTCTAATCTCTGTCTTTGTCATGATGTTCTTCCTGTGTGTCTCTGTTGTCACATGCCATCTTCTTCTAAAGACACCAGTCATATCAGATTAGAGGCCCACCCTACTTCAATATGACCTCATCTTAACCAACTACATCTGCAACAACTGTATTTCCAAATAAGATCATATTTGCAGGTAATGTGGGTCAAAACTTCAACATATCTTTTTTGGGGGATACAATTCAATTCACAATACATTCATATCATGAACTATCAGCCATTAAATTTTTTGACATGTATGTTTCTGATATATTCCTAAACAAGAAATTAGGTTACCAAATGTAAATAATCCCATTTTTCTAAAAGAAAATATATGTATTTTTGTAAATAGATAAATATCTATTAAGATATGCCCTAACATGATAACAGTAGTTATCTCTGGGTAGAAGTATGGTAGGATTGTTTTTAAAATTTTTTGCCTATCTATATTTTCTGATTTTTCTACGGTGAATTTAGGTTACTTCTGTGATAAAATATTTTTTATTTAAAATAATTAAAAGTATTGTAATTAGTAATGTATTTGTAGAAAAGCCTATCTTCCAGCTTTTAAAAACATTTTGTATTTTTTTAATCCAATATTTTAGACAATGTATTGGGAGCAACCAGTAGCTGTAGAACAGGAAAGGAAATACGGTACTGACTTGGTTGTAGAGCTGTGCATTCAATTCAGTCTCTAGAATACTTATTGGGCTGTAGGGATAAACAATAGTCAGGTTCTCGGTGGGAGTTGAGGCGCCTGGGGGGGGATTGCCGATCTGTTTTCTAGTGCTACACAACTCAAAAATAATGTTTTGACACTAATATATAAATATGGGTGTGGCAAATTTGCTATTGTCTGTGCCAAAATTATGGTACAGGTTGACTGCATTAGACTGAGACAGTTAGACATGAGGGGATATCTGCAACCCAAGTTCCTTGTAAGTGATTTTTTTTTTTCCTGAGGAAGATTCTCCCTGAGCTAACATCTGCCACCAATCTTCCTCGTTTTTTGCTTGAGGAAGATTAGCTCTGAGCTAACACCTGTGCCAGTCTAGCTCTATTTTGTATTGTGGGTCACCACCACAGCATGGCTGATGAGTGGTGTAGGTCTGTGCCCAGGATCTGAACCCGCAAACCCAGGCCACTGAAGTGGAGCTGAACTTAACCACTATGTCACAAAGCTGGCACCCGAGTAAGTGATTTTTAACCATAAAAAAGTCTATGCATTTATGTCTCTATCTTGCAATATTTCAAGAAAAAAATTATCTGTGGAGTTGTTGCAAAATGTTGTGAGAGTCATGGCCAACGTATTTACTTTTCAATTTCTGCGTTCTTTATTTATACAGCTTCTGATTTGCATAGCACACCAGATTTCAATAAGCGTAGTTCACCTCCACTAAGACATCTCATTAGACTAAATCCTTGTTGGGGAAGAATTTCTGTCCTTCTATATGATTCCCTCTGAATAACAGAAGCATTGGTGGAGAGTCACTTGGCTGTAAAGTAGGATAGAATACTATAACTCTAAGCATGAAATTCAATGTGAATAGCATTAATCCACATATCTGGGGTATTTGGCAAGAGTGCATTGAGAGTTAACATAGGTAGTTTTCAGACATTAAACAAAGGTCTTTTAGATGATTCTTCAGCCCTTCAGCATAAGGAAAGTTTGGTTATGGAGTTTCGCTAAAGAAGACTAAAATAAATTGGACAATTAAATATTTAGAACACACCTCTATATGAGGGTTAGTTTGTTTGGCATGGTCCATAAAGCTTCTTGATGGTTTCTAGGGAAACATTAGGGGACGTTGTTTAACTGCTTTTGATATTCTTTCATGAAGAATTGAAGCTTGATACTGGAGGAGTTCATTGAGAGGACATGACTGCAGATTGACTCATGAGCTGGACCCTGACAATCAGAGGCTCCTTACCATCTCCCTTGTCCTTCGAATGATGTCTCGCCCACTGTTCCCGCACTAGGAGCCATTTCAAGGATGCAGCCTTGAGAGAGTAATATATTGTTGAGACCATCTGGACTGTATACATGACTGAACCCCGCTAAGGCCTTTTCATAAACTTTGAGATTCTGATATACGGGTGTGGAGATCTACTCAACTTGTGTCTGCCCAAGACAAGTTTCTGTATGTAAGTTCTCCTGTTTATTAAAACTGCACCTACCAATCTGGAGTGATCTGCCTCTTTCTTCAATCTCTCCTTGCCCTCCACGTCTGGACGCCAATTTTGAATTTCACCCAGGGAACTGCCAAGTTTGCAAACCAACAAACATGTCAGAAAATAAAGTAGTAAATTAAAGTTGGTGCATTTGGATGATATCTATTCAGTTCATTTCTCTCTGAGGACTCACGTCTCTCACCCACCCACAAGGCACAAGTTTATTATGTAGAAGCCCAGTGTGGGGGCCAGCCCGGTGGCACAAGCGGTTAAGTGCACGTGCTCTGCTGCAGAGGCCTGAGGTTTGCCAGTTCAGATCCCAGGAGCACACTGATGTACTGCTTGTTGAGCCATGCTGTGGCGGTGTCCCATATAAAGTAGAGGAAGATGGGCACGGATGTTAGCTCAGGACCAATGTTCCTCAGCAAAAAAAAAGAGGAAGATTAGCATCAGATATTAGCTCAGGGCTTGTCTTCCTCACCAAAAAAAAAAAAAAGCCCAGTGTGATGATATATCACCGTGCTCCCCAGGCCGGATTGATTGAACTGAGGTTGAATACTTGATTCAAGTTGGGCAGCGCCTATTCAGCAGAAATCTAGATTGCTCAATAAAAGATGCTAGTCTTTGCTGGTGTCTAGCTATAAAACCTTGAGAACACTTTAGTTATTAGAAACAAATAATAACGAAATGTTTTCTGCCATATAATAGTGTTACGGGGAGCAAAATTCCATGAAATCAATTCAAACATAATCAATTCACTTTTGAATGTATTTCTTCAGGTAATTAAGTATATAGACAGTTACTAGGGATTTTATGTATTTTCCAAGCACCTTTTATACAAAATATGGTAAGCCAAATCTTATATTAAATACTTATTGTACTATTTACACATAGACACTGAAACTTTCGGGGCAAATATTCTCCTCATCTGTAGCCACTGATTCAAATTTTTTTCCTGTGCTGGAATGAGAGACAGAGAGAGTGAACTTGTCCTATATTTAGACATTTGTCTTTTAAGGACTTCCCAAATCTTGTGCATTTAAGCTTCAGTCAAGTTGAAAAATCATTTCTCCTCTTCACTGTGCTTTACTCAAACTCCAGTACAGGCCACAGAGTGGCTGTGGTCCTCTGTATCCATCATCCACCTGAGGTGTGATACTGAAACCTCCCCCAGTGCGCCATCTCAGAATTGAATTCTTTTTGCTGATGTTTCCCATCCTTCATTAAGCAAATGTGCATTGAGTGCTTGCTCTGTGCCAGATGCTGTGTGTAGAACTGAGAATATGGTAGTGACAATACAGACACTGCCCTGCTCTTATTGAATGCATAGCTTGGCATAGAAACATTAATCAAATATTTACATCGGTTTATTTAACAAATTCAATAAATAGTTCTGGAATATTTACTGTGTATCCATCATTCTAGGTGGCAATGATAAGGCAGTGAAAGAAAAAAATGATAAAATTCCTGTCTTTAAGGAGATTGCCTTCCAGTTGATATAAAATTATACACACTGATGCACAGTAGAAGAGAAATTATAAAGTCCAATGACAGCATGTATCAGGGAGACATAAGGTAAGGTGGAAGTTCAAGATCTCCTAAATTGTGATGTCTAAGCTGAGACCTGAGAGATAAGAAGTTAACTAGGCAAAGAGGATGAGACGAAGAAAACATGTTATGTAAAGAAAACACATTCTAAAGACCTGGGCTGGTTACCATACAATTGTGCGAAAAAGTCCTGAAATATGAAAATTCAAAAGTGATTAAAAGTCCTAGCAATTAATTCTAAATCCCTGACCAATTAAAATTAATTAAGTGACCACAGAGCTAATTTCTCTTGGGACTTTTTCCAACATTCAAGTTAAGCTAAAAAACAATTGCTGTATTCAAAAATGAATATTCATTAGAGAATTCTGATCAAGATTAGGAAAATGGAGAGAATAATATTTAAGATAAACTCAGTGCTAACAAATACTATATATGCAGTCATAATTATACAATATTTTTTAAAAATCAAAATATAATGTAAGGGGGGGAGTCAAGATGGCGGCGTAGGCAGACTCGGAACTCACCTCCTCCCGTGGACACAGCCAATTTACAACTACTCGTGGAAAAATTACCCCTGAGACACAACTGAAAACTGGATGAGAGGAACTCCTGCAACAACGGACAATCCTAACTGAGGTGGAAGAGGCAGAGACTCCCTTCTGGAGAGGAAAAACGCCGCCTTCACAAGCCGCCAGCGTCACGGCCGCCGGGAGCAGCTCACAGGTACGCAGCCTCCCTGGAGGCGCGGGGCCCTGAGCCGGGGAGCGCCCCCGCTGTGGGCATTTTGTGGACCCAGCACAATTGAGACCAGCGGCATAATATCTGACTTTGCCTGCTACTAAAACACTGGGGAGCACCCCCAGAAAACCCGGTTCACAAAGAAACTAAAACCGGCTCTTAAAGGGCCCGCGTGCAAACTCACCCGTTTCAGAAAGTATCCTAAAATCACCAGAAAGAAAGGTGCACAGTGCTTTGGTGACAAGAGACTCACCTAATAGGCCCTGAGTGCATCTCGGTGAGGGGGGAGACCTCTCCAGGGACTGGGACATTGGTGGCGGCCATTGTTGTGGCCTGGTGTGAGCGTGCTGACACAGACGCCATTGGAGTTCTCCCTGAGGCCTGCTAGCCCAGGGTCTGCTCCACCCACTAGAGCACCGATTTAATCCAGCTCAGCCAGGGCGGGCAGCCCACCCTAGAGACTAGCCCCAGCCAACAACAAGCCCTCAGGCAACGTGTGGGCCTGCATGGATTGGTGACTGGATTCTCTGCAGCCTGGCAACTGAGCTGACTTGAGCGGGGCAGGGTGTGCACAAGGAGCGGGTGGAGAGTGTGGGGCAGTGGCGGAGTGTGTGGGGCTCCCGCCGTGGAGAGACTGGGTCCGCTTGGGGAGGTCGGGGCGCTCACACGGGGCAGGACTGTGTTGACTGTGTGTGTGGACCTGTGGGCGGCAGGGCTTGTCAGCTGCAGAAGACTTGTGCTTCTCAAAGACCCACATAAGGGGTTTGCCCCACCTTCCAAAGCCTGAAACAATTGGGTGCTCCTGTGCCTGAGGCCAGCCCCACCCAGCTGCAATCCTCAGAGAGCTGACAAGAGACCTAATAGGCTAGAGGCTTACTGCAATTGTAAGGCCCTGAGCCTAACAACCTGCCACGCTGGGGGCCTACTCACTTAAAAGAAATACTGCAACACAAATGTGGTATTAGAACTTGCAGCCAACTGTGCTGGGGCTCCCCCCACCTGATAAAGAGACTGAAGGGCCCACAACAACTACAAGCAGCTGAGCATTACAACAGCTGGCAGGGGCATAACTCGGCCTCCCTGGGTGCCTACAGGGAGAGAAAACAGCCCACAACAGAAGGACACACATAGCCCACATAGAGGTCACCCCTGGAACATTGAGAACTGAGGGAAGCACACTGGAAGCCTCCTAAGGCACCACTTACATAAGGTCACCTATCCAAGAGCAGGAGACATAGCTAACCTACCTAATACGTAGACACAAGCACAGGGAAAGAGGCAAAATGAGGAGGCAAAGGAATACATTCCAAGTAAGGGAACAGGACAAAAGCCCAGAAAAGGAACTAAGTGAAACAGAAATGAGCAACCTACCTGACAGAGAGTTCAAACTAAGAGTGTTAAGGATGCTCACTGATCTGGGGAGAAGAATAGATGAACTCAGTGAGAATGTCAACAAAGAAATGGAAGATATAAAAAAGAACCAATCAGAAATGAAGAATACAATACTAGAAATGAAAAATTCACTAGAGGGACTCAAAAGCAGAGTAGAGGATACAGAAGAACGGATCTGTGAGCTGGACGAAAGACGAGAAGAAATTACCCAAGCTGAACAGGGAAAAGAGAAAAGAATTAAAAAGAGTGAGGACAGTCTAAGGGACCTCGGGGACAACATCAAGCGCACTAACATCTGTGTTATAGGTGTCCCGGAAGGAGAAGAGCGAGACAAGGGGGCAGAGAATCTATTTCAAGAAATAATAGCTGAAAACTTCCCTAACCTAAGGAAGGAAACAGACATCCAGGTACAGGAAGCACAGAGAGCCCCAAACAAGATAAACCCAAAGAGGCCCACACCAAGACACATCATAATCAAAATGTTCAGAATTAAAGATAAAGAGAGAATCCTAAAAGCCACAAGAGAATGTCAAGTTACATACAAAGGAAACCCCATAAGGCTACCAGCTGACTTCTCAGCAGAAACCTTACAGGCTAGAAGAGAATGGCACGATATATTTAAAGTGCTAAAAGGAAACAACTTACAGCCAAGAATACTCTACCCAGCAAAGTTATCATTCAAAATGGAAGGAGAGATCAAAATTTTCCCAGATAAGCAAAAATTAAAGGAGTTTGTCACCAAGAAACCAGTGCTACAAGAAATGTTAAAGGGACTGATTTAAGGGGAAAAGAGAAGACCACAAATAGGAAAAATTATCTATTTCCATGATTAGAACATAATGGATACAAATACACAAAAAAGAGGTTAGATATGATATCAAAAACATAAAAGGAGGGAGGAGGGGAGTTAAGAGTACAGCTTTCAGACAGAGGTCAAACTAAAGTGACCATCAATTCTGTATAGAAGAAGAAAGGAACAGAGAAGGACTACTAAAACACTGAGAAAAAAACGTTAAAAAATGGCAGTAAGTACATACTTATCAATAGCTACTTTAAACGTCAATGGACTAAATGCTCCAATTAAAAGGCATAGGGTGGCTGACTGGATAAAAAAACAAGACCCATATTTATGCTGCATACAAGAGACACACTTCAGACCTAAAGACACTCACAAACTGAAAGTGAAGGAATGGAAAAAGATACTCCACGCAAATGGCAATGAAAAGAAAGCTGGGGTAGCAGTACTCATATCAGACAAAATAGACTTTAAAACAAAAACTGTAAAAAGAGACAAAGAAGGGCATTACATAATGATCAAGGGAACAATCCAACAAGAGGATATAACACTTGTAAATATCTACGCACCCAATGTAGGTGCACCTAAATATATAAAGCAATTATTAACAGACATAAAAACAGAAATAGACAGTAACACAATAATAGTAGGGGACTTTAACACTCCACTTACAAGAACGGATAGATCATCCAAACAGAAGATCAATAAGGAAACATTGGCCTTAAACGACACACTAGAACAGATGGACCCAGTAGATATATACAGAGCATTCCATCCAAAAACCGAAGAATACACGTTCTTTTCAAATGCACATGGAACATTCTCCAGGATTGATCACATATTAGGCCACAAAACAAGTCTCCACAAATTTAAGAAGATTGAAATAATACCAAGCATCTTTTCTGATCACAATGGTATGAAACTAGAAATCAACTATAGGAGGAAAATCAGAAAAGCCACAAATACGTGGAGATTAAACAAAATGCTACTGAACTACGACTGGGTTAACGAAGAAATCAAAGAAGAAATCAAAAAATATCTGGAGACAAATGAAAATGAAAATACGACATGCCAGAATTTATGGGATACAGCAAAAGAGGTTCTAAGAGGGAAGTTTATAGCGATACAGGCCTATCTCAACAAACAAGAAAAATCTCAAATAAACAATCTAACAATGCACCTAAAGGAACTGGAAAAAGAAGAACAAACCAAGCCCCAAATCAGTAGAAGAAGGGAAATAATAAGAATCAGAGCAGAAATAAATGAAATAGAGACCAAAAAAACAATAGAAAAAATTAATAAAACCAAGAGCTGGTTCTTTGAAAAGATCAACAAAATTGACAAACCTTTAGCTAGACTCACCAAGAAAAAAAGAGAGAAGGCACAAATAAGTAAAATCAGAAATGAAAGAGGAGAGGTTACAACAGACACCTCAGAAATACAAAAGATTATAGGAGAATACTATGAAAAGCTATATGCCAACAAATTCGACAATCTGGAAGAAATGGATAAATTCTTAGAATCATACAACCTTCCAAAACTGGATCAAGAAGAAGTAGAGAATTTGAATAGACAAATCACCAGTAAGGAGATCGAAACAGTAATCAAAAACCTCCCCAAAAATAAAAGTCCAGGACCAGACGGCTTCCCTGGTGAATTCTACCAAACATTCAAAGAAGACTGAATACCTATCCTTCTCAAACTCTTCCAAAAAATTGAGGAGGGGAGGAAGCTCCCTAACTCATTCTACGAAGCTGACATTACCCTGATACCAAAACCAGACAAGGACAACACAGAAAAAGAAAATTACAGGCCAATATCAGTGATGAACATCGATGCAAAAATCCTCAACAAAATACTAGCAAATCGCATACAACAATATGTTAAAAAGATTATACACCATGATCAAGTGGGATTTATTCCAGGGATGCAGGGATGGTTTAACATTCGCAAATCAATCAACGTAATACACCACATTAATAAAATGAAGAATAAAAATCACATGATCATCTCAATAGATGCAGAGAAAGCATTTGACAAGATCCAGCATCCATTTATGATAAAAACTCTGAATAAAATGGGTATAGAAGGAAAGTACCTCAACATAATAAAGACCATATATGAGAAACCCACAGCTAATATCATCCTCAATGGTGAAAAACTGAAAGCTATCCCTCTAAGAACAGGAACCAGACAAGGATGCCCACTGTCACCACTCCTATTTAACATAGTACTGGAAGTCCTAGCCAGAGCAATCAGGCAAGAGAAAGAAATAAAAGGGATCCAAATTGGAAAGGAAGAAGTGAAACTGTCACTATTTGCAGATGACATTATTTTATATATAGAAAACCCTAAAGAATCCACCAGAAAACTTTTAGAAGTAATAAACGCATATGGTAAAGTTGCAGGATACAAAATCAACATACAAAAATCAGTTGCATTTCTGTACACTGACAACGAAGTAGCAGAAAGAGAAATTAAGAATACCATCCCATTTACAATTGCAACAAAAAGAATAAAATACCTAGGAATAAACTTAACCAAAGAGGTGAAAGATCTGTACTCTGAAAACTATAAAACATTTCTGAAAGAAATTGAAGAAGACACAAAGAAATGGAAAGCTATTCCGTGCTCTTGGATTGAAAGAATTAACATAGTTAAGATGTCCATACTTCCTAAAGCCATCTATAGATTCAATGCAATCCCTATCAAAGTTCCAACAACATTTTTCACAGAAATAGAACAAAGAATCCTAAAATTTATATGGAACAACAAAAGACCCCGAATAGCTAAAGGAATCCTGAGAAAAAAGAACAAAGCTGGAGGTATCACACTCCCTGATTTCAAAATATACTACAAAGCTATAGTAACCAAAACAGCATGGTACTGGCACAAAAACAGACACACAGATCAATGGAATAGAATCGAAAGCCCAGAAGTAAACCGACACATCTATGGACATCTAATCTTTGACAAAGGAGCCAAGAACATACAATGGGGAAAAGAAAGTCTCTTCAACAAATGGTGTTGGGAAAACTGGATAGCCATATGCAAAAAAATGAAAGTAGACTCTTACCTTACACCATACACAAAAATTAACTCCAAATGGATTAAAGACTTGAATGTAAGACCTGAAACTGTGAAACTTCTAGAAGAAAACAGGCAGTACGCTCTTCGACATCGGTCTTAGCAACATCTTTTCAAACACTACGTCTGACCGGGCAAGAGAAACAATAGAAAAAATAAACAAATGGGACTACATCAAACTAAAAAGCTTCTGCACAGCAAAGGAAACCATCAACAAAATGAAAAGACAACCTAACAATTGGGAGAAGATATTTGCAAACCATACTTCTGATAAGGGCTTAATCTCCAAAATATATAAAGAACTCATGCATCTCAACAACAAAAAAACTACCAACCCAATTAAAAAATGGGCAAAAGACCTGAACAGACATTTCTCCAAAGAAGATATACAGATGGCCAACAGACACATGAAAAGATGTTCAAAATCACTAACTATCAGGGAATTGCAAATCAAAACTACAATGAGATATCACCTCACTCCCGTCAGAATGGCTATAATTAACAAGACAGGAAACAACATGTGTTGGAGAGGATGTGGAGAGAAGGGAACTGTCATACACTGCTGGTGGGAGTGCAAACTGGTGCAGCCACTATGGAAAACAGTATGGAGATTCCTCAAAAAATCAAGGATAGAACTACCATATGATCCAGCTATCCCACTGTTGGGTATTTATCCAAAGAACTTTAAAACACCAATTTGTAAAGGTACATGCACCACTGTGTACATTGCAGCATTATTCACAATAGCCAAGACTTGGAAGCAACCTAAGTGCCCATCAAGGGACGAATGGATAAGGAAGCTGTGGTATATATACACAATGGAATACTACTCAGCCATAAGAAACGATGAAATCCAGCCATTTGTGACAACATGGATGGACATTGAGGGTATAATGCAAAGTGAAGTAAGTCAGAGGGAGAAGGTCAAATACCGCATGATTTCCTTCATTAAGTAGTAGATAATAACAACAATAAACAAACACATAGGGACAGAGATTGGATTGGTGGTTACCGGAGGGGAAGGTGGGAGGGAGGAGGGCAAAAGGGATAATTCGGCACATGTGTGTGGTGATGGGTTGTAATTAGTATTTGGGTGGAGAACATGATGTAATCTCTGCAGAAATAGAAGTACAATGATGTGCACCTGAAATTTTTACAATGTCATAAACCAATGTTACTGCAATAAACAAAAAATTAAAAAAATATATATAATAAAAAAAATAATGTAACATTTTTACATTTTAAATTTGAGTACAAAAGGAAAAGAACATTTTCATTATTAGTAGGTGTACAGAACTAAAAAAGAATTTTTATTATTTTTTCTAATGCTACTAAAATATATGTTCATTGTGTAAAATATGAACAGTTGACAAAATTATAAAAAAGAAAATGGAGATTAGCAATTATTCACCAGCCAAAGTTTATATCAATTTTTATGTTTGATTTAATTTGTTAATTTAAAAATGATCACATTTTTATATATAAATATGCTAAAATTGGATTGCTCAGACACAGACATAAATTAAGCTAATAAACTCCATAGTTTTGAAGTTAGTGTATTTAGGATATTTATATATGCACTATATATATATTTACATAAGAAAATAGCAGCATTGGTAGGCTTCTTGTTTCTATCATTGTTGGGCTTAAATGATGATCGAATTTTAGAAAATCAGAAAATTATATCCTAAGTCTGTAACTTTATTTTGTTGAAAACAAATAAATATTCATATGAGTTTTCATGGTGTAAATGGTTATGAAGTAAAATGAATTTTCTAGTATTCTGATTAATCTTGAGGATAATATAAAATATAATGTTAGTCTAATATAAATATAGATAATACATTGCCCATATGGGGCTTAATAGAATTAGCTGAGTAATGAGAACATTAATAATTGTTAGATTAAAAAATGTTTGCTTATTCTCTCTGTTTATTATATTCTAACTGAATTTTTCATGTTAGTTTCACTATAGTAGGTTTTTCTCCCTAATTACATTTGTTCGTTTTTTCCCCTAAACATACCCAATGGCCTATGAGATGAAGAGGAATACGTGAAATGCAGGTACAACAATTTATAGAGTGGCAATTAAAATATTTCATCAAGAGGGTAATGCAGAGGATCACTTATTCAATTAACAATCTTTCATAATGCACTAATGCACCTGTCCACAGGTGGGTTTGTGACTTGGGTCTAGCCAATCATAGTTTCCCACCCCCTCATCCACAGTGACTGGTCTAGGTCATCTGTGTGCAATTCAAACAAGGTCAAACACTGTTACTGCCTATATATACATAAAGTCAGAAAGAGTGTCTTTTCTTTTTTCTCCGTGGTTGTAAGATCGAAGCCGAGAGCTTCAGTTGGCCATCTTTTCTACCACGTGAAGTAAGTCTGCCTAAGAATAAAGTAATCACAAGAGAAAGCAGGGCTGAGGAGTGAAGAATGGTGTAGAGGCTGCAAGACATTTCAGTAGCTGAAGCCAACAGGGTCTAAAACCAATATGTAACCATGGACTTGTCAGTTCTACAAGCCAACACTGTTTGTTTGTTATTTATGTTTAATCTAGTTTATACTGGATTTTTTATCATTAAAACCAAACCGAAAAAATTTGACAGGTGAGATCCACCAAATTTCAGAGGAATAGATAATTTCTATATTATTTAAACTCTTCAGGGCATATAAATCTTCCCAATTCAATTTAATACCAATACTTCTGTAGTTTTCCTGAAACATACGCCATATTACAGACAAATTCCACTTATGAATATAGACAAAAGTATTAAATGTTAGTAAATCAAGCCAAACACTATAAGAATAATTCAACACCTTGAATGGATTTTTTTCCAGCAATTCCACACTAGGAAGCTTATTAACATAGTTAATCACATTCGTATCCAAGGGAAAAACATTTTGATCATCTTGACAAATAATAAGTTATATCAAATGTAACTGCATTCTGGCTTAGCAAAAAACTTTATTAAATAGAATGATAAATTTTCCACATTATAAGAAATAACTCTCAAATTAATAGGTAGTCTTCAAGTTAATGTTGAAAAATTAGGGGCATTTACATTCAATTCTGGAAAAGAAATTGTTTTATAAGTTATAGCCCATTGAGTTAGACAAGGAAACAAAACAAGAAGTAATCGAAAAGATGAGAATGAGTATTATTATTTTCAGACAAAATAATTACATAGACGGAAAGTAAAAAATAGCCAAACCAAAAAATTGTTTTGATTGAAAAAGAGATATATAAATGAAAGTAGTGAACATTAAATAGTTAAAAAGTGTAATGAAAAAAGAGATAGCAGTCACAATAAAACCTACTTTATAGGGCCAACCCCAGTGGCCTAGTGGTTATGTTTGGCACACTCCGCTTCCATGGCTGGGGTTCAGTTCCCGGGTGTGGACCTACACCACTCGTCCGTTAGTGGCCATGCTGTGCGGGTGCCTTACATACAAAAAAAAGAGGAAGATTGGCAACAGATGTTAGCTCAGGGCCAATCTTCCTCAGCCAAAAAAAAAAAAATCTACTTTATAAATTTGTCAGGAATAAGATTAAAAAATGTTTGTACTAGGTTGAATTTTGTCTACCTTATGTTAATAACTACTTTACAGAACTTCTGTCACTGAACACAGATTATAGTAGACTGATTTCATTAACTGCTCTTATTAATGGCCTCCCTGTAGCCACGTTGTATTTTGCACCATAATTTAGGCCTCCCCTTCCTCCCTGATTCTTGGCTCAGCCACGTGTCTTGCTTTGGCTAATAGGAGGTTAGCCAATGTGATACAAGTACAGACTTGAGAGGTTCTTATACATTAGAACTTGCCCTCTTGAATCCTGCTCTTGCTCTCTCTTTCTTGTCTGTGGTTACCATGGACTCCTGCTTGGGCTGGTGGAGTGATATGAGAGACACATGCATCTGAGAGACAATTAGAAGAGACCTCAATGGTCCCAACCAAGGCCATGCTAGACCATTCTACAGCCACCTGATCCCAAATACATGAGAGTGCCTAGCCACCATCCCAGAGTCTTCTACCCACTCTGAAGCTAAGTGTAGATGCATGATTGAGCTCAGCCACGATCAGAAAGCAACCTATCTGACCTGAAGATTCGTAAGCAACAGTAAATTCTTAGTGTTACAGGTCACTAAATTTGGGGGTGTTTTCTTGCACATCAAGGGCTACTTTACACATGGATAAATAGATTAGAAAAGAAACAACTTTAGATCTTTGGGGAAAAGAGTGATTATTTAGTATGTGATAACTGGTTAATGATGTTGAAAATAAACAGGCAAGCCAATCAGTCAAGTAAGAAACACATCTCACATCTTAAACCATATTTAATTTGAGATGAACTAAAGATGTTGGAAGCATGAGAACATTCTTTGTAAGCGTGACCTTACAAAAGTAAATTATACAGTAGTATAATGAAAAATATTATATTTGATTAAATAATGAAATGAAAAATTTTTTACTCCACAAAATTCTTCTTAGGACAAAACTTATCCTTATTTTGGAGGATACTCTGAAGCACCTTCTCCACAGAGCACGAACACTGAGACCAGCAAACAACCTCCTGAGGATGGAGGAAAGTGCATTGCATTAGTATATATAACCTGAAAGACTATACAAATGTTCACTGATTATATCTGGATGGTGGGATTAAGAGTTTCTTTTTCTTTACATCTCTCTGAATTTATGAAATGTTTTACAAGGGCCATCTTTTACTTTTTGCTGCTATATTCTCTAGTTTTTGACACCACTTTCATTGTTGTTCAGTTCTAAATATTTCGTACTATATATTATTATTTTCTCTTTAACCCACACATTATTTAGGAGTGAATTTTTTAGTTTGTGGTGTTTTGGGGAGAGGCACTGGCTTGTTGTTGACTTCTAATTTTCCTAGAATGGGTCAGAGAACAATCTATAGGATAATAATTATTAGGTCTCAATGAGACATTATTAGTAGCTTTGCATATAGATGATTTGAAGTACTTTTTTTCGGGGGGTGATGGTATAGGAAGTTCTCTACATCTGTTAGATCAATAGTTATTAATTATTAAGTGTTTTGCTAAAATATTCCTTACTTTCACTACTTTTGTCTTCTTGTTCTATCAATTTCTGAGGGTGGTGTGCCAATACCTCCCGATAATGATTGTGGAGTTGTCAAACTATTGTTGAAATTCTATTAGTTTTAGCTGCGCTTTTAGGTACATATATACGGATAATTGTTATATAGTCAGCTCTCTCAGAAACTGTGCAACACTTACTCCTCTTTCCTTAATACTTCGATACCTACTTCTTCATTCTCAGCTGATATTTTACTGAGAAAATAGAGACAATCAGAAGAGACTTTCCACATTCTTTCTCCACCAAATCTGCCAAACAACCTGCTATGTACCTACCTTCCTTCTTGTCACAGTGAGTGATTGCCCATCTCTCCAAAAGCTGATCGTCATTCCTCTGCAGAACACACAGACTTGCCCCTGCAATTGTCTCTTTCCCTCATCATTCATTTTTTCCTGTATACTGGGTCATTCCCATCAACATATGAACATGCTATATTTCTCCTAAATTAAAAAGTCCTCCCTTAATCCTAGACTCTCCTAATTAAATATTGTATTTCTGTTACCCTTCACAGCAAACTCCACAAAAAAATATGTCAGTTCTCAGAGTTTTGAAGCTTGGACTGGGATCTAAGACCACTCAAACCATATGGTGGCTGCCAATGGAAAAGGCATGTAGTGAGGCAGGTAATCAATCAACAGTGCCCAATAAACTCATCAATATCCATTCAGTCCTCTCTTAACAAACTTAATAGAAGTTCTATTCAGACTCAAGCACTTCAGGAGTCCTTAAATACATAGGTAACTTCTCTTTTCCCTAGGGCTCTTCTCTACTGAAGGGGATTTAATATCCATAGTTTAACCTCCAAAGGACTGAGTGCTTGAAGATTCTCCCTTTTTGACCTGTTTCTCAGGTAAAAACCAAACTCCAAGCTGAAACTCACATAGACTCTGGATGGGGTGAAGTTGAGATCCACAGAAACTAAGATGCCTTATGCTCAAAATACTCCAAGTTTTATTTTCTTCATAACCTCCAGTGTCCTCTTATTCCTAATGTGAATTATCTTCTTCGAACGGAAATCAGTATGGCAGGCCTCCCCTTTCTCTACCATCTTGGGCTAGATATAATGGGGTCTTCCTATGCTTAGTCTTTTGCTGATTCTGGGGCCTGGGGCAGCTTGAGTTCCATTCTCTTGGAAAGGGAGGAGAGGTGTAAACCTCTAGATACTTCCTTTGTCATTTGGTTTTTCCCTTTTAGATATTTTTTGGTAGTGTTTCTTCCTAAAATTCATAAACACAGCACACTTTGCTACACACAAGAATTAATTTTCTTTCAAAGACTCCTAGATCTGGTTTATATGAGAGATGCATATTCTTTCTCCTAATATAACTTTCTTGCAAAGATGATAAAGCTGACCTTACTATGTAAATACACATTTTTTTTCCTGGCTTGATTTTCATTAAAAAGGCTTATTACCTTAATCAATGAAGGCATTACTGCAATGAAGGAAAATTTCCTTCTGGGGCACACATTTCTTTCCTAATAGAAGGGGTGCTATATGTAGAAGTGGGATGGGGGCCCAGGTAAAGAAAAAGAGTTGGGGAATTTTCATCTTATTTTGTCCTAACAGTAGGTACAAATCTGTCCATCTCTGAAACGTTCAAGCTGTTTTCACAGTCTCATAAAAAATTGTTTCTCATCTCATTGATTTTGAAGATCATGGCTATTGCTGATTTCTCTGTTCTTATTGATGGCAAAGAAATAGAAGAACCGCCAATCTGATGAACTTTTCAGAGCTCATCTGGTTATCCTAAGGATCTTGGTGAGGTGTAATGATGGAACGTAGCTTTTGGACTCATGCTAAACGATTCAAAATGTGATTTCTTCACTTACTATCTGTATTTGAGCAAAGTTATTTAATCGCTGTTTGTAGAAACAGGCAAATCTCATAGACTGTGGCAGAATTATACCTTATAGGGTTTTTGTAAGGGTTTCTATAAAATAACAGATATAAAGTACCTAGCACAGAGCTCATCATATCATAAGTACTACATATACATTATTTTACTTTTCTCCTGCTGTGTATTTGCAGAGGCAAGTGCTGGACTCCCACAGGATTATGGTGAGACCTCATTTAGAAGAATGGAAAATTTTCCTAGCTTTTTCTCTTTTTATTGCCGTCTTTGATTGTCATGTCCCCTCTCACAAGTGATACAGTCAAGTTACATCTGGGAGGAGCCAGACTTTTGCATTGTACACATAAAGTCTACAACCTTATCCCATTCCTTAAGCTGGTGGTGTAGTAAATACATTTGACACCTCAGCCAGCACTAGGGGATCTCTTTAAGACCCTCACTTGGGGAGAACAATTTTCAAGATTGCACTAAGGGAGGAAACTCTGTTTGCATTTTCCTCAAGTGGACTCTGTCATGACATCATTTGCAGAATGTTCTATATCCGAATTGTCACAGAGTACTTTTCCAAGAAATGTGAATTTTCTCTTCTTTCCCTTTAGGCAGGTTCATTTATCCCAAATGACTTAGTAAACACTTGACAACTCACAAACCTAGAGAGACACCTGCATATTGTCCTTGCCTATTATCAGTCCACAGCTGGGAGGGCCTCTCCTGCACAGCTGCTCCCTCTGTCACAGCCAATCCAGCTGGCCCCAGAACAGCAAATCTGTCCTCCACCAATTCAGGACTGGGGCTGTCTTTCTTATTTGCTTGCCCTAGACAGGACTGCTTGTCTGCAAACCAGAGATGAAAGGTAAAGTGGCTTCACTCAATCTTAAAGAAAGGATTTTACAGTGATGATGAGGACAGTCAATATCCTTCAATCTTGCTTTGGAAGTAGTTGCTATTTCCAGTAGTTACCCTAGAGGGAATATCTTAATGATACTGTTGGGACTGCTACTGTTTTTTTAGAGCAGAGGTGTAGGATGATTTCTAGTTTTAAGAATTAGCAATCTACCTATCTGAGATTATCTATAGGTACTAATCAAAAAGAGATTCCAATTAGTTATGGTGTGCTCATGTTCTTATCTTTGGACTTTCAGCATGTGATAAAATGTAATTTTACGCCTGTTTGAAAAATAAAGATTTTTTTTTTTTTTAGAAACTAACCTTCTTATATTGCACACAATTTTTTTTTTTTTTTTTTTTTTTGCAGGGAAGGATTCGCTCTGAGCTAACATCTATTGCCAATCTCCTCCTCCGCCTCCTCTGCCTCCTCCTTCTTCTTTTTATCCCCAAAGCCCAGTGCGTGGTTGTATATCCTAGCTGTCATTTCTTCTAGTTCTTCTATGTGAGCCACCAACACAGCCTGGCAACTGACAGGTGGTGTGGTTCCATGACCAGGAAATGAACCCGGGGCCGCCAAAGCAGTGCGAGTGCCGAACTTGAACCACTAGGCAATCAGGGCTGGCTCAAAATACTTTTTAATTATTCTTGGTGTATTGGTTTCTTGTGGCTGTTTTAACAAATTACTGTAGACTTGGTGCTTAAAACAACAGAAATTTATTCTTTCATAATGTTGGAGGCCAGAAATCTGAAACCAAGGTGTCAACAGGGTCGTGCTCCCTCCAGAGGCTCTGGCGGAGGATCTTTCCTTGTCTCTTCAAGCTTCTGGTGGCTGCTGGCACTTCTTAGCTTGTGGTTGCATCATCCAATCTCTGTTTCATTTTTTCACATAGACTTCGTGTGTGTGTGTGTGTGTGTGTGTGTGTGTGATCTCCCTGTGCTTCTTTTATAAGGATATGTGATGGCATTTAGCACCCATGTGGATAATCCAAGATAACTTCCCCATCTCAACATCCACAACTTAATTACGTCTGCTGAGTCCCACTTTCCAAATATGGTACCATCATTTACAGGTTCCAGGGATCAGATGCAGATATATTTGAGGCCACTGTTCAGCCCTTAGTAAGTAGTATTGTTAAATAACGGTAAATATAACACTCATGATTTTAAAAATAGCATATATGACAAAAATAATTAAATTTAAAATCTGTCCTAAAGTAAATAACAAAAATATGTATAAGGCCAAAGGAAAAATAGGTTTGTGAATGAGGTCGTGAGGGATGGCAAGGGAGGCAGAGAGAAGAGATAGGAGAAGCCAAGAAATTAGCTTCTGAAAGCATTTAAATCATCCCCATTGCTAAGGAAACCACTTCACAATTTCCTGTCTCTATCTCAGCTTTACTTATAATTTGGCTTCACTGAAGGACTTTCATTGCTAGGTGAGGAAAAGCCAAAGTGACAAAGTTAAAGTGGAAAGAAAAATTATCGTAATGCAAAATCACATAAAAACAAATTATTGAAGATAATTGGTAAAGCCGGTGTTTTTAAAATGGAGTTTATTACTCCTCTCCTTCTCTCTAAAGGTGCCCTAATAATGGTGGCAAAGTTATTCAAAGTGATTGCTTAAAACTAGTGCTTTTAAGTTTTCTCGGGATGAAAAAAATTAATTGAGCAATAATGTTAATTCATTTTCCTCAGCCAGAAATGTCAAATGGACATTTTTTTTAACCTTCTTTTCCATCTGTTATGTTTTTTACTAAAAGAAGCCAAAATAAATGTATTGCTGAGCACTCTCAAGCACCTCTCCGAATGAATGGGAGGAAATGACCAAAGTATGCCAGGAGCTAGAATTTTGCTGGTTCTGTGGCAATGTAGTTTTATCTTGGGCTTTGTCACAGAGAGTTCCATCAGAAGAATTATCTCCTCCTCTACCTTTTCATTTTCTTCTTTGCTTGAATAACAGGAGGATTACCTGAGTTCAGTAGCTTACCTCCTCCTTTACTGGCTCCAACACTACTGGTGAAGTTTTAGCCTCTCTTTTCTATCCTTTGTTTCCAGCCAAAATATTAATTTTGTTCCTTTTAAAAAAAATTCTACACAGTACGGGGTAGTTATAGAAATTAATGATTGCAAGCTATTTAAAGCTCTTCTTGCGCATATAAAACACTAGACAAAAAACTAGAATTCCTCTGTCTCTTATTGAGTGGAAACTCACGACCCTCTGGAGGAAACAACCACCCAGTAATACCTTCAGTAGCGACCTTAAAATATGTCTAGATCTGCAGCATCCAATATAACTTTCTGCAGTGTTGGAAATGTTCACTTACAGTACTGCCCAATATGACAGCTACTAGCCATTAGTTGCTAGTAAGCACTTGAAATTTGGCTGGTGTGACTGAAGAACTGAATTTTAAATTTAAAATTTTAATATTTTAAAACTATTATTTTAAATTTTATTTCATTTAAAATAATTTAAATTTAAATAGTCTCATGTAGCTAGTGGCTACTGCATTGGACGGCACGACTGTGATGGACCACACTCGTATTATTTTATTCATTCTTATTCCACAATATTTCTAGCTGTGTTGCCACTTTTCACTCATTAAGGGTAAGATAAGCAAAAGTATCTTTTCGTATTTTAAAAAAATATTTAAGGCCTGGAAAAAACTCAAAATGCATTGAGAAAGGGATCTAGGGTAATGCTATGCACATACCTGACTTTTGATGGTTATTTAGGTAACAGATAAATGGTGGGAAAGTAGTTGCAACAATATAAAAGAGATGATGTTACCAGTTATTTAAATCAATACCTGCTGACTCATATACAACTAATACATCCTGATGGTTACTCTTGGCTTTTCAGTTTAAGTTTGTCCTTGTCTCCGTTACCTATATAGACCATAACCCTCAGGAAAAGGACAGATACAGGCTAAGCACATAGTCTAAGTCATGTTCTTGAGTCCAATGTAGAATAGAGCTAGGTGCTAGAACATTTGGGAAATCACCTGCTCTAGAAAAACATGGCTCTCTCCTATCACTTCAAGAGCTTCTGAAATCTCACTCTCATTGCAAAATCTACCCAGATCTGTTGGACATCCGGGCAGCGAGCATGTCAACTCCACCTGTTCCCTAGTCCTCAATCCCTGCTCCCTCTCTAGATCTCCAGCTGATCATGAATTGTTCCCCTTCACATCACTAAAAACTCTCTATGATATTAATATATTATTGCTCTGCTGGCATCATGTTCTTATTCTGTTGCTTTTTATAAATGGAATTGGATGGTCTGTCATAGATTTCAAACTTCTAGAAGGCAGGGATTATGCCTACCTAACCGTTTAAATTTAATGTCAACTTCCGCATCGCAAAAGTTTAACCCCCCCAAAAAAATCACTTTTTCCTGCTGCTGCAGGATGAGAGAGTGGAGCTCTGAGCTGCAGCAGAAGGAGCATTTCTTCTTTTAAAATTGACATCTGTCAAATTATCATGTCCAACGTTACTTGGAAAAAGTTTAAATATTTTGCAGATTCAGAGTGAGGAAAATAAAGGAAGGAATCTGGTGTTTAGCAATGCGAACAGCTGCTTCTGCAAACATGCTGAGCCTGGAAAAGGGGAGTACTCCAGAGGGAGGGGCGAATATCAGAGAACGTGTGGCTCCTGTCTTTATTCCTTTTCAAATTATTTTCCTGTTAAGCAATCCAAAATCTACTCTTCCTAATCTGAACTCCTGATTTACTGTGATATATTCCTGCTTGGTTCGTTTTCACTGTATGTTATAAAATTGACACTATGTGTTGCTTATTTTAAATTGTGAGTAGGGGTGAAATTATGTGAAATTATGAGCCAGGGGTGAAAAATAAAAACAGAACTAAAATGTTTTTAAAATAACTCATATCCACTTTTCTATATTTAGTAGATCACTCCATGCCCCACTTCCTGCCCTCTCATTGTCTCAGTGTTGGAATCCTCCACTATTTTCCTTTAACAGTCCTGAAATTTGGCGGTGTCTTCCTCAGGTATCAGTGCGCTAAGCTTTGGAAATTAGCTGTTGGTTCCCACTTGTGGATTAATAAAAGAGGTGAAAATGTATGTTAATTGCTACTCCATTTAAGAATTCAGAGGATAATTAATAAAAGTCGTTGCCATAAGAAATACAATGAGATCACCAGTTAATTTTGTGAAAGACCCGAAGAACCTGTCATATTATTCTTTGATCTGTTTGGTCCAGATAATGAAGAGTAATTGGCCTTTAAAACTCAACATTTGTGTAAGGAAATAAACAATGACAATACCCTGAGTTTTATTTAAAAAGTAAAGAACTCTAGTAACCAAGCGAATTTATATAAATATTATAGTAAAGAAAATGTTCATTTCCAATTATCGCTATAGAGAAAAGCTACAAATTCTATTGAAATCAGCTTTCAATTTTGCATTACTGCATATATACATACATGTATATTCATATATATAAGCACACACACACATATACACGTACCTATATACATATAATGTTAGTTTGCTAGGGCTGCCATAGCAAAGTACCACAGACTGGTTGGCTTGAACAACAGAAATTTACTTTCTCATAGTTCTGGAGGCTAGAAGTCCAAAATCAAGGTGTCGGTTGGTTTCTTCTGAGGCCTCTTTCCTTGGCTTGTAGATGGGCATCTTCTCCCTGGATCTCACATGGTCTTCCCTCTGTGTGTGTCTGTGTTCTGATCTCTTCCTCTTATAAGAACATCAGTCATATCGGACTAGGGCCCAAACCAATGATCTCATTTTAACTTAATTACCTCTTTTAAGACCCTATCTCCAAATATAGTCACATTCTGAGGTCCTGGGGGTTAGGACTTCAACATATGGATTTTAGGGCCAACAATTCAGCTTATAACATATATTTCCTTAAAATTCACTTAGCTTGATTTTTTTTTTTTACTTCCTTAAGAATTTACTTATTTTTTTAATAATGGGCAGTATAAGTAAATGAGACAAAATTTTAAAGCACTTTGTATCTAGTCTCTCTGTTTCACAGGCAATCGTTACTCATCCCCAGAAGCAGTCACTGTTATTAATTGCTTAATTTTTCAGAGAGATATCTTATATATTTATATCTACATATGTATGTGTGTGTGGGTGTGTACATATGTATGTGTGTGCATATGTGTATGTATATGAGTGGTGTATATATGTATATATTGTGTTGTGTGTATCATTAAGTGAAAACAAGCAGAATGCATAGCAGTGTGCATAGTATACTTCCACTTGTATTTGAAAAATGTGATACGTATACATATATATGTATGTATAAATTATTTTTCCACAGTTTTATCGTTTAAAAAATATTTAAATCTTTGACACATTTGGAATTTATTTCCAGGTTATCTCATTGTTCCAATACTGTTTTTTGAGTTGTCTATCTTGCATCCATCATTTGAGACTCCATCTTTATCATTTACTAAATTCCTATACCCATGTGGATCTTTTTACGACCATTCTCTATGCCCGTTTGTTGAGAGAGGGTTGTCCGCTATCATCCCTGGTAGCTCTCTCTGCATTACCTCACAACAGCCTAGTTAGGACCCGTGGCTTCTCTTCCTCCTGTGAGAAGGGTCAATGCGGTTTCAACCTCTCGCAAGGTCTTCAGGTGTACAGTGCAGGTACTGCAGTCTCCTTTACTATTGCACAGCAACTCTGGACAGATGGCCTCTACATTAACCCTGTAACAATACAGAGCAACAGGATGGTGGAGTCCCACTGCTGGAGCATATTCCATGATGAAGTCTACCCGTGCCCAGCCTCAGACTGTGTCTCTGTGGGGTTGGATGAGATTGTTAACACATGTGCCCTCTTCCTGTGGGTTCCTGCTCACACTCGGTGATGCTCGTAGGCATTGCCTCAGTCCTTCTCTTGACTCCACTGATAGACAAGATTAGGAATTTTGTATTGTAGCTTTATAATATATTTTAATATGTGCTACAGTCGGTCTTGCTTTATTATTCTTTTTTCAGATTTTCCTTCCTATTTTTGCTTATTTTCTTCTAGATTTCCAAGAACATGTTCCAAGTTGCAAGAATGTTGTTATTTTTGAAATCATTTTTGCTTCATAGACAACTTTAGATGTTTATTTTCTCCGGAGGTGAGGCCGCTTAAGGACTTGGGGCTGACTCTTGTTAGGAGAAAAATAAAAATGAGAGGCTGTGGCTGTAGCTGCCTCTGCTCGATAGTGAAGTAAAGAGGCCTGCCTTCGGAGACATTTGCACTTCTGTAGATAACATCATGAAGATATGGGTGTCTGGGGACCAGATGTGGACCCTGTGAAAGGGAGATAGCATGAGGTTATCTTAAAAGGGATCTCACTGAACAGTGCTGCTTGGAGGGGAGATGTGACCATAAGAGAGGGTGGATGGTCACCAGAGGAAGTGGCCATAAGTTGCCAATCAGAGGTGAGGTACTGCCCTCATCAAGATGCAATGGAGGTTTTCTGTTTCCTCATTCCAAGTCCGTTTCCATCTGCTCAACCTCAGCTGTACGTGCTCTACTGTTTGCACTGGGAAAACTGGGGTGTGGGGCAAATGGTACAGTCTCACAGGATTTGTAGAACTGTATTTAGGGATTGGTATCCTCTCAAGTCACTCTTACGTGGGATATTCTTGCAAGTTCATAGAACCCCTGGTGGAATCATTTGTTTGATGTTCCCTGCTTTCAGCCAAGAGGCAGATGCCAACCTTACCACTTTTCACGGAGATGTTGAAATACAGATAAGAGGATAAGGAAAGTGGGCAAGTGTCTTTTCATCCATTAGGGTGTCACAATCTCAACATTTTTAGGCTTTCTATTGTAAACTTTGAAACACTGGTACTTTTGATGTTCAAATCTTGATCTTTTAAAGATTTTATTTATTTATTTTTTTCCCCTTAAAGCCCCAGTAGGTAGTTGTATGTCATAGCTGCACATCCTTCTAGTTGCTGTATGTGGGACGCGGCCTCAGCATGGCCGGAGAAGCGGTGCGTCGGTGCGCGCCCGGGATACGAACCCGGGTCGCCAGCAGCGGAGCGCGCGCACTTAACCGCTAGGCCACGGGGCCGGCCCAAATCTTGATCTTTTAAAAGTCGACTGATTTATCAGTTACTAAGAACTGTGTTAAACTGTGGATTTGTCAATGTAGCACTGCATTTTTGTAATACAAATGACCAAATTGGCCACAGAAGATACAAAAAGTATAAAGAATCTGACTATTATGGAAAAATTGTTTTTACAAAGCAGCAATAAAGCTGGTTGCAGTGTTTTTTATTTCCAATTTTATTGAGAAATAATTGACATATATCACTGTATAAGTTTAAGGAGAACAGCATGATGGTTTAATTTACATATATTGTGAAACAATTACCACAATAGGTTCAGCTAACATCCACCTTCTCATATAGACACAATAAAAAGAAAAGAAAGAAGAAAAGCATAAAGGAAAAAAAAAATTCTCCTTGTGATGAGAACTCAGGATTTACTCTTAACAACGTTCCTACACATCATACAGCAGTGTTACTACAGCCATCATGCTTTACATTCATCCCTAGAACTTATTTATCTTATAACTGGAAGTTTGTACCTTTTTATTTTCTTTCAATTCCCCCTCCTCACCCCCCTGCCTCCAGTAACCCCAAGTCTGATTTCTTTTTCTGATTTTTTTTTTTTTTTTTTTTTTTTTTTTTAGATTCCACATGTAAGTGAGATCATACAGTATTTGTCTTTCTCTGTCTGACTTACTTTACTTAGCATAATGTCTTCAAGGTCCATCCATTTGTTGAATATGGTAAGATGTCGTCTTCTTTTTTTTTTTTTTGTGAGGAAGATCAGCCCTGTGCTAACATCTGCCAATCCTCCTCTTTTTTTGCTGAGGAAGACTGGCCCTGGGCTAACATCTGTGCCCATCTTCCTCCACTTTATATGGGACGCCACCACAGCATGGCTTGCCAAGCAGTGCATCAGTGCATGCCCGCGTTCCGAACCAGGAAACCCCAGGCTGCTGCAGTGGAGCCGCACACCTAACACTTGCGCCACCGGGACGGCCCCAAGATGTCTTCTTTTTTTTATGGCTGAATAATATTCCCCAACTTCTTTGTCCATTCATCCATGGGTGGACACTTAGGTTTGTTTCTATATCTTGGCTATTGTAAATAATTTGATTGCTGTGTTTCTAAAATTATTCAGAAAATAAAAAAATAATGAACATTTCAAATCTTTCTATAAAATTATAAAACATTGATACCAAAACCTAAAATAAGGTAACACAACAAAAGACAACTATAGTCCAGTTTAATTATAAATATTAATGTAAAAATCCTAAATATTTGCAAATATAATGCATCAACATATGGAAAGGATATTATAACGTGAATACACCCATCGTAGAACTGATAAGATAGTGCAAAAACCAGGAAATCAATCAATAAATTTCATATTAATAGATCAAAATAGAAAAGCCAGAAATGTAAAAATTAAAATTTATTACAACAGGAACAAATACTTCTTAACATGATAATTCGTACTTAAATTATTTTAAATTGTATATCTATCTGTCATCTATCTAAATTTATGTTTGTTTTGCAGTGTACTGTATGGACTAAACTTGAAGAGATACAAATAGGAAGTGTGTTCCTCTTTTTTCCTTTAAACAAACATGTTTTATCACATCTTCCTCCTTCATCCTTTAATATCTCAGACAGATCCACCCACTTTCAGGCATTAAAGATTCCAATCAAGTTTCAATTTAAAAGTTCAATCTCACATCCAATGTAAAATGTCTCCCCCTTTCCAGCGCAGGCCCTACCTATCATTTGTGGGCTAGCGTTGGAGAAGGGTGGGGAGAAAGCCGGTTTGTTGTTCCATTCTTTCCTGATCTTCACTTCTCCTTTTCCATCACTTTATTGCTTCTGAGTTCCTCTTTCTTTCCCAGTTAATATCAGTTCCCAATGTCCAGGGCATGCAAGTTGAGCACTCTTATGAACTTTTACCAACTTGATTTTGGTGCACTGATGTGGGACTAAACTTTTCAGCAGCTCAGTAAGCATCAAGCCAGGGTGTGAAGTGCCTATCTCCCCTTCTTGCAGAAAACTTCAGTCTCTGTGAGTGATCTCTTGGAATGTCTTTTGGAACTCACCGGGAGGAGTGGGCAACATTTCTCCTCTTATGTTCACGCAGAAGCCAACAACCTATTGTCACCACAGATTCATTCTTCTAAATAAACCCCAATCTTTGGCTGATATGGGCTGGACAGGGTGACAGCCAGTTGCCATCTCTGGGCAATCCTTGGAGAGAGAGGTTTGGCAGTTTTTTGGCTATTCTCTTTAGAATGCAGAGTTCTTTTCCATTGTACTCAGATTTGAGGTTTTAGCCAAACTACTAAGAACAAGAAAAGTCTCATTCTATATCTTGTTATGTAAATGCGCTCTGCGTTTTCTAGAGTTTAAACAGATATCAGCTTTATTTTTCTCTTTTCAATCCTGATCTGTGAGTTATTTCTTTTCTAGACTGTGGATAAAATCTTGGACAGGAGGTCTCATGGTTTTTCTTGTCGTTTTAAGATGAGTTTTGCCTAGTTTAGTAATCACATAATTTTTATAACATCACAGTTCTAACATTATCCCATTTAAAGCTTTCTTCACCCACAGCATGAGCATGTTTAGAGTTCATACGTGCATGCCGTGCAAAACAGGGGGTGGCAGGCTCTCCTACTGTTGACTTCCATCCTCACTCTGGTAAAGCAGGCTGCTTTAGCCGAGAGGGCAAATAGGCGGCATGGAAGGTAATGATCTTTGAGGGATCCCTCCAAAAAGGCAGCTGGGTAAGATAAGAAGACCCCTAGCACTAAGATGATGTGGATGGACTGCTAGAGCCTTGAGCCTGGGGAAAATCACAAGAGAACAGCTGCTTACATCAGGGAACTGTGCAGGATAGAGACGATCCTGGAGCTGTCTGCAAGGATTGAAATTGAGTTGTTAATCATTAACAAAAAATTGCTTTTTACTGCCATGCATTTGGAAGTGGAAAAAATAAAACCAATCATGGATCAAAAATGATTTCAGTATTTAGAAAATATTTTGAACTAAATGATAGCAAATATACTATGTATCAAAGCTCATGGATGCAGCTAAACCAGTACTTACAGGGAAATTTGTAGCCTTAAATGTTTATCTTAGAAAAGGCTTCTTAAGGATGGAAGAAATGCAAAAGAAATAATGATGATAAAGTTATAATTGAGAGAATCTGAAAAGGCCAAAAAATATTTTAAAGAAAAATAAATTTGACAAATGTTTGGCAAGACTGATTAAGATAGCAAGAAAGAAGTAAGAAATAATTGTGTGTGGTTCTTTTTTTTTAAGAATGATAAAGGGTCCATAGTTTAGATGCAGAGTATATTAAAAGACAGAGTGTCACAATAACTTGATTGCTGAAATCTGAAAATTTAGGGTAAGTGGACATATTTCTGGAAAAATTACTACTAAAACTGAATCAGGAGGAAATAGAGAGCTAAATTGTCTTATATTATTAAAGAAACTAAATTATTAGTTAAAATCTTGACATTCATGTAAGTGTATGTGTGCCCTTGAACCTGAAATGATATATGTAAACCTTTTGTATCCTTGGTTAGCTGAGAGGGCTGAGCCTTGAGGGGACTCCCACCTGATTCTTCTCTTATTTAGTCATTAGAGTCACCTTTCTTTTCTCCTCAGCACATGAATAAAGACCAGAATTGCATATTAACACCTGATTTATGTCAAAGCTTATATTCTTCTCCACCTGTAATACTATTTTTACAGTCCTGAGGCAGAAACTACTGGTATTTTTTTTACCCCAGTATTCCCGATCACCTTCTTCTTTGCTAACATAACTCCAATAATGGAGGGAAAATATACTAGCAAATAATACAAATTTTTGCTTTTCCTTGCAGCTAGATGTAGCCTTTTCACTAAGTTCCAAGTAAGGGAGCAACAAGTAAAAGGGTATAACTTAGCCCCCTCTTCCTTCCTTCACTCTGCTGCCTTGAACAACTAGAAGCCTGAGGTGACCATTCCTCAAGATACTGTGAACAACCAACACCATCCTGCATTGCCTAACTTTATATTTTCTTACATGACAGAGAAATAAATTGAATCTTGTGTAAGCCAATATTATATTCTTTTAAAAAATTTTTTGATATGTGTAATCTAAACTTTACCCCACTACAAGGCCGCTAGCAGACAGTGTGGAGTGGTTCTTCTCAGTGGAACACAAGCCAGAATACTGTTCCCTGAGTCACTGGTGTTTACTTTTGAGTTTAGTATGTCCATTGCAATTGTCTCTGTCACAAGTCACTTCTTCCAGGGCTGACATTAACAGAAAAAGCCACCTCTATGGCGTTGAATCGAGAAAGAACCTTTCTTTGCAACAAAGATTTGTAAACTTTTATCTGATTGTGAGATTTTTCATCTATTTACTGTCTCTCTGATAGGATTTAACTTGGTGTCAGAGTCCTTCTTTCTATATTCTTCCAATTATTTCCCAAGAATGTTTCCAGTTTCTGGTTGCAAGTAGCTTGTCTCGGGGGGTCCAGATTGAGAAGACACAGTCAGAGCCATGTCCACAGGCTGTTTGTATTTCATGGAGCCAGGACAGACCTTTGCATCAGCAGCAGTAGATCTGACATCTTTGTAAGAAACTTGATGTCCACTTAAGGGTCCAGTTCCTGGTTGTATTCACTAGGAAGTTTAAAGCATTTTCTCAATTTCAATAGTCAACTGGCATAACATTGCACAAATCTGTTTTTCTGCCTGAAACATCCAGTACCAAACCATGCATTCCCCCAAACTGAAATTCCAGTCTCAGTGTGGTCTCCACGAGATCTCTTTTACTTTCTGGTGGTGGTCCAAAAACCTCCCCTGTTCATGCTGGGTTCAGATTTTTCTTCTATTCCTCTCTTTAGAATTCGGAGAGATTTGGTGAAAACACACATGTGGCTCTGATCAAAGGTATGATTTACATCTGAAATCCAGCTTGGTACAGCACCTTGTCTTCAAAACTCCAATTTTAGTTCCATTAAAACGATCAAATATAAGACTTTAAAACATTGACTTGGGTGACTCAACCCCACTGTTGAAGGAAGAATGTCCTGGAAAGCAAGAGTAACTCTAAAATAACACATAAAGGGAGCACTCTGTCCCCAACAGCACTTAAAATCCCCTTTGTTTTCTTTCCATCTACCTTACTCACACAAAAACTGCTCTCACGCCCAGCATACGCCTCTCCAAAATTATTCTACAACCATCACCTTTGTGCAACTCATAGTTTCCTCAGACCCTCTTGCCTTCCTCCAATTCTCCCAACAAAAGCCAAAATACTTGTTCTAATAAGAAAGCCCACTCCATAGAAAAGTAGAGGTAGAAAAGAGACCAAAATGAGACAAGGCAGAGAATTCTTTTTTTGAGGGTAAGGGAAAGACGACTGGGAGAACTTATAGATTAATAATTTTTATCCTGACACAAAGCCATTGAGGATTCATCTTTCTCATGTTAGAGTGAGAGTATATTTGTTTGACTCACCTTGAAGTCTGCGTATTTGAAGGTGCTAGGAGACTGCTTGGTTATCTCTATGACCATTGTTTACCTACAATGCAGACACTGTGCGTCTCTATCCCAGAGCAAAGACACCCATTTTTCCTACAAAGAAGCTAGAGTCTAGGCCAGCCATAGATATTTATCACCCTTATTCCTCCTTTAATATCTGTTTGATTAGATTCTGAAACCTCAGTTTCCATTGATACAGTGTCATTGTTGACAGAAGTGGTTAGAAAAAAGTACTTTACATCAGATATGAAATCAGGGGATAGAAAGGAATTGGACAAGAAAATTCAAGGAGGAGGTGCGTTCTTTTTTTTTTTTCTTACATAGGTATTTTGGAAAGAAAAAATAATTGGACTATTTCTGACTTCAGGAGTAAACTCCGGTAATCATAATAGGATGATCAAATACTAAAAACCACCAGATCCCCTCTCAGTCCTACAGTTTCACTCTTAACAAAGATTTCAAGGTGCTGAGAGGTTCATTAGAGTCAGCGCACATCAACCAGGCCTCCAGCCTAAAAGGTGAGAGGAGGATTCTGAGAGTAGTCCGTGTGTACAGTGAAGGGAGCCACTGGTAATTCCTAGAACTTTTATTTTGTTTAAAAACAAACACAGAAAGGGGATACTTAGTAGTTTTCCACCTCATGAAAGCTACGTCAACAGACTAGAACAAGAGCAGCTGTAAAACCAACTAAGAGGGTCTAATGGAGAGATTCTGTACCATAAAAGATAAAGATAATAGCAGAACAAGGGTATTCTTTAGAAAAAACATTTAGTAATACAATTTAAAAGGTGCTCTTTTTTTTTCTATTGACTAAATTCAGGAAAACATTAACTATATGAAATAATAAATAAAACAAGATGACAAAACAGCATAAAAAGGGAGCTCAGAGGCATGTATAAATTTAAAAAGAGAAGAGTGAGGTGAAAAATTCTTCTGTTTAAACTAACATACTCACAGAATTCACATACGCATCTTGTTATAGACTGAACTGTGCCCTCTCAAAATTCATATGTTGAAGCCCTAACAGCCAGTGAGACTGTATTTGGAGATGGGCCCTTTAAGGTGGTAATAAAGGGTAAACGAGGTCATAAGGTGGGACTCTGATCCGATAGGACCAGTGTCCTTACAAGAAGAGGGAGAGTTACCAGGAGTGTGTGTTCACAGAGGAACAGGCATGTGAGGACATAGTGAGAAGGAGGCTGTCTGTAAGCCAGGAAGAAATTTCTCACTGGAAACCAACACTGCTGGCACCTTGATCTGGGACTTCCCAGCCTCCAGAACTGTGAGAAAATGAATTTCTGTTGTTTAAGCCACCCAGTCTGTGGTACATTGTTATGGCAGCCCTAGCCTACTTAAACACACCTCAAGCAGTACTAGACAGAAGTGGAATGTATAAAATTAAAAGAGTAAGGTGGGAGAATAATTTCAGAATCTTTTTTAGAATGTGGAGGAAAATAGAAAGTGATCTGAAGAAGGGAGTGGGGAGATGTAAGTCTTGAGGAACAGAGAATGGTGACTCAACATATACAGATATTGGGAATATATTTTTGATAAGAATAATATAACAAAAATAATAGCTAAACAATATTTTAAAATATTTAGAGGATACATCTAAACTGCAAAATTACTGATACAAAAATGGCTCCTTATAAGCAAAACTATTTATTTTTTTTTTTAAAGATTTATTTATTTATTTTTTTCCCCCCAAAGCCCCAGTAGATAGTTGTATGTCACAGCTGCACATCCTTCCAGTTGCTGCATGTGGGACGCGGCCTCAGCATAGCCGGAGAAGTGGTGTGTCGGTGCGCGCCCGGGATCCGAACCCGGGCCGCCAGCAGCGGAGCGCGAGCACTTAACCGCTAAGCCACGGGGCCGGCCCAGCAAAACTATTTAATTACAAGAGACCAACACTTTCATTTATATCACGATATTGGACAATTTCAAGATTTAAGAAAGAATCTTTTAAACTCATGGTTCCCAAGCTTCAAGTCGAGATGCCTTAGGTCACTACTGTAAACTCACAGGGACACAATGGGATATTTTACATTTTTCAGGGAAACTGGACATCTTTCAGATGCTGTGTAAATTACTAGCTTAAGGTGGTTCATAATTCCAATGTTAGATTACACTACATTCCTTTTTATGATTTCACATCTTTGTGAAACTGGATTTTTTGGTGGGTGCTTTGATAAAAAGCACATACCACATGTAATTCAGTGTGGAACAAGAAATGAGGCTGGAGGCTGATTCCAAGGATTGAGAAGCTGTGTTGTGATCAACAGGCACACACATTTGTGATTATATAATTGTGGTTATTAAATAATTTAAGGGTGGTTATTAAGCAATATTGTTTAAGGGTGCCGTGAATCAAGAAAGTTTGGGAACATCTAATCAAGCAGAAAGGCATTCAAGCAGGAAAAAAAGAGAAGAAAACAAAACCGTTTATTATAAAAATAATACAAATTAGCTTGCCTCAGTCTTCTCCCACAAAAATAAACTCCAAATGACTAAAGAAGTTCATATTAATATAAATTAATAATTAAATAAATTAAATTAATCTCATTCGTCTTCAAATCTTTGGTGAGGATATGTTCATTGTATATATTTTCTCAGTTCTCAGAATGTCTGCTGTTATCTTTTAGTTGAAAGGAATTATTAAAAGATATTACCAGAAGATGTACTTAAACTAAACAAGATAAATCAAAACTTTTAAGCAGTAGCAAAGAGCATGATATAAATGCACCGAGAGCCAGTATTGAAAGCACAGTTATTCGTATATATGGTTTCAAATATATTTTAAGGACACATAAATTATTTAAAAAGAAGATAAAAAATTTAAAAATACATTTAAAAAATAAAAGTCTATATCTATACTCCTACTTTTTCAGATGATAAACAGTAATATAATTAATGCAAACATTTTATCTATTACATGTCTATTAAAATCTGTTTTTTCAGGCTTAGTTGAGAGAATATCATCTGCCAAGTGCTTCTAAGCTGTTGAACCAATTTCTCAATGTGTAAAGATTTCCTGTGACATTTTATTTACACTCTAGCTTATTTAGAAAATGAGCTTTTAGAACTTATATTAGTTTTCAGTGCTTTTAATATACAAATGATGACAAATCGAAAGGAAAAGAATCCAAATGAATGGATTACATTGGATTTTTGAGATTCCAAAGCCAAATATTTAGCAGAAAAATATACGACTATGGGACTTTCATTATTTAGTGTTGACTTTAGTAATACAAATTTACGGGATAAAGATATTAAGAAAAGTGCAAGTAAAAATTAACATTTTTCCTAACTACTTTAAAGTGCTGGATACATCTAGACATATTTATAACATGCATTTAATGATTTTGTAAATAACAAATTGTAACTAGTTAGGCATATGCACTTGGCCCTTATTCTTATAGAAATCACCAAATTTTTTTTTGAGAACTCTAATTTATTATTATCTATGTTTCAAACAAAAAATGTACCATAAACTAAGACAAATGAATCCCAAATGTGCAGATTTATTTTAAATTCAACAACACAAATGTCAAAAACTATCATTAAAAACACCTAAAAATAAAATATTAAGATAATAATTAAAAAACATGGCCTTACTCAAGTGTTTTTTGGAAGAAGGCAGAAGTGAAAATAACTCTTGCAAGCGTGATTTTTTTCCAGTTTGGCAATAAATGCAGTCTGTCTCATCATAGAGGAACATTTATAGCCCCCTCGGGGCCTTTTCTCACCACCCCTCATTTTCAGAACAACAGAGGTTTACTTTGATGGACAAATCAGGTTCCCAAGCAAAAATGTCTCTAGAAGCGTGAACAGCTATTGGGGTTCTTCTGTCCTGTTCTTGTTACTGTGCCACACGAGGCAGCAATAGCAAAATGTGGCTGCATACTGCCCAGTGCCCTGTCCAGTGACTGTCTTGTTTTATTCTCTGAGGCTTAGAAAGAGGTAAAAACAAAGAGTTAGAAAGAGAATGCCTCTCACAGTATTGCAATCAGCTGTGGATGAGAGGCTGGCTGTTGCTGCTCCTTAACTGCAGGCATGAATGCAGCTTCTGGCAAAGTCTTTGACAAAGAAAGATTCTTGGGAATATACGTATCAATTCCTTTGTAAAATATGGTGGTTTAGTGAAGCTCGGTTTCATGACAAATGTCTTACTAATGTTGAGATATTTATGGGCAAAGAGAACCTTCATAAATTTATATCTATTTTGTTGCATCAATAAATGAACCGTTAAATCAGGCCCACCTTTAACAGAGCACTCTTTTGAGTGTTTTATAGGTATGCAATACATGTAGCTATTTGTAAAGGGTTTTAATTTTTTTGATGGGGTATTGTATAAATCTGGTATTTGTAAATGTAATGGAGGTATTGCCAGAAATGATATATATAATTTTTACAAAGGATTGTGTACTGACTAAATATATTTAAAAGAAATTTATTTTGGAAACTGTTCTGCCATGACCAGGGAGAGATAAAAAGATCTTTTCACTACACTGTTGGCTTTTATGTTAAGCTTCCTAATGCATAACAAATTTGCAACAGATTTTAAAAAGTGCTCAGTCAAGCTACCCCAGCGTGATTCCCAAGATTCCCATGCTTTGTCGTTGAAAAGCAGTTCCTTCATGTCAGGGTTGCTGATAGTTACAGGCTCAGCCACACATGAGCCTAAAAATAATCTCCTAGAAATAACTTCCATGACCATGTAGGCTTGATCCTGACTTGAGGACTCTGGTCCTGACGACCACTTTTTCATGGTGAGTTTATTATCAATTTTTTGGTTGCAAACCCAAAATCAATTTTTAGCTAACTTCAAACAAGAGAGAATTTATTGGAAGGAAACTGGCCAGAGACTGGGAAACTGGGCTTGGGAATGGGCAGGGGACAGTGAGCAGGGAGGAGAACAACCCTCTTGGCAGAAACCATATGGCTATAGTACCATCCCCACTACCGATTTCACTGTTGTAATGAGTGACCTCAAACTATGTTCCCTTGCCTTCAGCTTGCTTACCCAAGGTTCAAAGTCCAGGAAAAGCACCAAATTGGTTAACTTAGGTTACATACCAGAGTTCATTGGGGCAGGAAGAGAGATCTTTGGAAGGAGGAGGCTGTCTCTAACAACAATATCTACAGAGGGAGGCTGTAAACAGGGTGCCAATATGTAGGCCTTCATGTGGGGTAACCAAAGATGACAGTCTTGATTCGAGTGGGCTATTGTGGTCTCAGCGGTCCTGCTCAAGGGCTTAGTTTGTACCATCTCAACCCACCAGAGGAGTTCTGATAATGCTGACCCTCAGAAGGGATGAAGTAGATTCACTGTTGCTTTCTCTAGGAGGTTCTAATGCAAATTTATACACAAGGAAGAGCAACCTGTTGTGAGACAAAAATAAAAACTTGCTTTTTATACATTTTTTTCCGGTAACCAAAGTATTTGTTTTACCAGAAAAACTAAATAGGAGACAAGAAGTAATCGAGTCATCTGGGCAGAGCCAGACCAAAGGATGCTGGCTCTGGGACCACAGACAGCCAATCTATAAAAGACACTAAATTTGACAGAAATACACTGAATTATGGTGCCAGATAAGCCAGGCTTCCACTTGTGACCTTATATAACTGGTGAAATGTAAAGTGATCCTGCTCAAGAAAAGTAGACCATACCTTGAGCATAAATAGCACAGCATGCTTTGCTTCTCCTGACCTCTGTCAGGATTGCTGAATATTGTTGGAGCATGGAGGTGCGTGGTGGGAGGAACAACTGCAGACCTTGTATTTGACCAGGAGACCAGCTAACTAGAAGCCCCTTGAAGTCTGAAATTTTTTGTTACCACCATTTTCCTTCCAAACTGAAATAAGGCATGGGATAGTAAGCACTGTAACATGGAAATGAGCAATATATTGTATCATCTAAATATAAGCCTTCAACTATACCTCCCAAGACATAGTCTAATTCATAAAACTGATATACAAAAAAACTAACATTTTTAGTATATCCAAGTAAGAGATCTCAATCTTTAGTAAATATGAGTGACTAATGTTATCCTGCGATGAATGAAGAAGACTTGGAAGTAAAACACAATTCCAAATAAGTAAAAATGCAATGTTACACACAGTAAATACAATAAATCTTTTTATGAACACAGTGAAAGGGACAGTTAGGCAATTTTAATTAATATAAATTAGGTTCTCTATGCCAACACACATTAGAGGTCGAACTAATGTTTAGAGAGTATTTGCTTGAAGAGAGGCAAAGTAAAGACCTTTCATTGCCTCCCCTAGGGATGATTGTAGGTGGGATTTTGAAAACATTAATAAGAAGAAATTAAACAGTGAAATAAATCAGATAATGGAAACTGATGGCTTAGTCTTCCTCATAGATCCCTCAACGTGTAGAACGCCATCTAACATGTATCTAAGAGTGCCGAGGCAATACTTCCACTGGAATGGAGAGAACTTTAGAAATAACTCTGGGTGCTTTTTTGTTCTTGATGATCTGATTCTTCTCCTTGTGTACATTCCACTATTTTTGGCCCTAGTGAAGAATAGGGGTATGAGTGTGTGTGTGTGTGTGTGTATGTGTGTGTGTGTGTGTCTATGTGCCCATATCCTGGGGTAGGAGGAGATGATGATGTAAGGGAAGTTACTATCATCCAGGAAGAGAATGTAGAAATCTTTCAAGGGAAAAATGGAAGGGTGGAGGGAATCCATACAGCTGGTACCGAGGGGCTGTACTTAGTTTCACATTTGGGAATGGGGGAGAGATGGCCTCACAGTGTGCAATAGGGCAACCCCAGTAGTTGAGAAGTGGTGACAGTGTGTTCAGGCAAAGAAAAGAGTAGAGATGGTGTTCCTCCACACTCATTCTTTCTAAGCTCTCGTGTGGCCTGGAGGAGATTTAGAAATTCTCAGTGGAGCAGGGAAAGAAGCTGAGTTTGGAACCTGCACCTATTATAGGGCTTCTGCAGAGAAGAGCAGTGTGACCTCAGAGGAGAGACAAAGGTGTGCTGCCTAGACAGGAGCCAAACAGATGATATAGACCAAATCATGGTGGTCTGAGTCGGGAAGCAGCCACTAGGCTACGAGCTTACTGGAAGGGCAGACCACTAGATTCATCGGCATTGACTTCAGGAATGGCTGCCAGCAGGGTGCCAGTGCCCAGGGAGGAAAAGCACATTGTGTTACAAGGGCAAGTGGGGACCCAGAACACAGGACAATATCCCACATGTGGATCCAAGGGCCATACTCCCTTCTGCCATGATTACGTACAAGCATTCCCATATATCCAGATGCCATCTTGAATTAGAATCTAATTAAAGGCTTAATTACTTTAAGAAAATGGTTGCATCTTAAAAGTAACTATGCCTTATGTTATTTCAAACAAGGACTTGGTAATAATTTCTTTGCGTTTTACTTCATTAAGAGCTAAATGTGACATTTAAGTTCCAATTCAAGAAGCTTTGTTTTCTAACCTTTGAATTAAAAAAACGTACAATTTGAATTTAAACTGCTCATTAGAGAAAGCTAAGAAATGATCTTTCCTAGCACGATGGTGGATATAGTGTCATGATTATGCCTATTTGACATGGTAAAGATAAGTTATTGTACTTGTGAAATAGAATATAATGCCTAGAATATTAAACTTTTTCATATTTCTGAAATCTGTTTTCAACTTAATTCTAGATAGTGCCGCTGCCTTTAATTATTTTCTTTCTGCAGCACGTTGACTTGGATGACTTTTACATGACGGAGGGTTTTAAATGTTTTAAAATATCTTTCAGGAGAAATTGGTTTGCTTGTAATTTGTATATTTCTTCCCGTGTAGGACTTTAATTTTTACATGGGTATGGTCCCAATGATACATGAGAAGGGTGGATAAATGACTATCTTTTGGGGGTTTTGTAAGGCTACTCCTTAGCACACTGGAAAAACTCATTTGCTAAATGGACCTTCGCTGTACCATGAGATATTTACTTTGCTTTTTCATGTAAGTTCAGCCTGTTTAGTTCCGGTATCAACCTGATTTGGTACATTTCTCCTAATCTCTCTTCTTGAAGCATAAAAATGTCCATTCAGGCACTTAACAATCCTGTGAAAAGACAAGTCAAACTACTTTCATGTTATTTTTATTTTAGTATGCTCTTTTTAAAGCTGATCTTCTGTCTTTTTCTTATCTGCAAAATAGGAGTTACTCCATGGAAAAATAATTTTTTATAAATGAATGAAGTTGTTCTGGCCATGTTCATCTCTTTATTGTTCAAGGTTAGTATTTTTCTTAAAAATATATGAAATGTAAAAGGACTCTCAAATAAATTGGAAGTGTTGTTTACATTTACTTAACTAGTACATTTTTAGAAAGAGTATGCTATATACTGTTTTTGTTCAAAATCTTTTCCCCAGAGAAATAATAAGGACATCTAATAGAAATAAAAAGATGCAGAATTTAAAAGGCTATTGTTGAGATTTTATTTGCTTTCAGCAATTAATAAATATGATTTTACATTGAGGTGCATTTGTCAATTACAATAGAAAACTTCCTGCAAAAATGGGAAAAATCAGTACATGTCGCATGTTAAACATGGTATAAAAAGCCAGATGCGTTTCTAGGCACCAACACCAGAAGGCACTAAAACACTGCAGTTAGTGGTCTGGGTGGTATTCGCAGCCTGTTCTGCACAGAACGCTAAACTGAGGGATTGACAATGAGGGGTACATTGTAACTACCTTTGATTTTAGATGATATTTAAATACAGGGCATTTCCTGTTTTCTGTCTGCATGTGACAGGGGACACTTCACAAGTGAGCTCAAGAACGCACTTCATTCCTCTTTGTCCCTTTCGTTCTTGATGGCATAAATTAGTGTTTGGGTGCCTGTGATGGAAGCAAAGAAATAACTGTCTGTGTCTGTTTAAATTAATCTCTGGTCATGAACGTTAGGAGAGTGACAGGAAGGAAAGATCCTTAGGCAGAAATTCAGGGATAATTTACAAAGGATTAGAAGTGTGCATGCCTGGGGTACAGTGGGGGAAGGAAACTCAGTTTTTAAAACCTCTGGCAAAATATAAGAACCATTTTTCTCTGACGCTATTTTTTTCTTTGAAAGCAGTAAAATGGTGGATTTTGAGATCACATATTGGGATAAATACAAAGTTTTTAAGAAAAGCAGGCATTCTTATATCATGCTGCTTCTTGAGTTAGAATTGAAAGAGTGAGGGATCATTTCATGGATGAAAAGTGTGTGATGGAAAGCAATCATAAAGTTAGGAATAATTACATCATTACTTTAAAAAAATTTTTTACATATGTATTTATTGGTAAGACAGCAAACACTTAGCAAAGTATTTCTGTTTTAAATCATGCAAAAATCTCTCTATAGTGTCATAAGCAGTATCAATGTTTTTTTTTTTTTTGCTTCTGACATTAAATGATGCTCTGTCATTGGAGATATCTCGAAAGAGCTCAGTGACCACCGATCACTGATGTCGATGGGCTGTGCTCAGGCCCTGGGTAGATAACCTCTCTGTTTTCTGAGGTTATCTAGAATTCCGCAATCATATGATTTTATGACAATGAAAATCATTTGATAGCAGTTATGGAAATGTTATCGGGAATATTGATTCATTTACCTATCTTAAGATGTGAACACCTAGAAGTAAATTTGTTTCTTAATGACAGTATTATATTGGATGTTCTCAGAAAAAGTTTGTTAAAGAATAAAATAAATTACAAAACTTCAAAAATATACTACCATTATATTGTCTGTTCTTTAGATAAAATGAGAACATGCAAAAAACGAATTTGTGACATCAAAATTAAATCAATCAATTTAATGAAGTGATTTATTCTTTAAGAAATATGAATGTTGAGAATCTCAAAGAAAATTACGTATTACAGATGATATATTTTGGATTACCCTTGAGGAAGATTCTAATATCTATTACTTTTAAATTTATTGTATATGAATTTATTCACGTTTATCACCAATGATCTGAAAAAATACAAAAAATTTTTTTACTTTCTCTATTCTTACAAATAATCACAGAAAAATATAAAACAAACTAATTAAGAATAGAAAATGTTGTTAGGTATTACATGCTTCTGCAAATTTTCTAGAGAAGATAATTGGTGACAGCACTGCAATTACTTCGTTAAGATTAAAACAACACAATTGCTGTTTGATAGTGACTACAGATATTCAATTTTTTTTCTTAGCTCTTTTTTCTGAAAATGAAAACTCAGTGTAACAAATTGCCAATTTTCAGGAGATAATATTCAATAAAACCATGTTTCACTATACCACTAATAAAGAGACAAAAAGCATCTCACTTTTTTTAGTCTGTTTTTTTGGGTGGCGGGCAATTCTAATAACAAGGTTTTGAAAAGACCCAGGTTTTCAAAATGACTTCAAGCTCCTCAACTTGTATTATTCTTGTAAATACAATAGAAATGTGAAAGTAACGCGCTTTAATAACCAAATTAAATTAGCAAAATTACAATTTTTTTCGAATCAACTTAATCTTTTATATTGCATATAGTTTTATGTATATATTTAGTAGTTTTATATATAAGTTTAAAACTATTTTGAGTAGTTTTACATATAGGTTTAATAGTTTTATTAGTACGTAAATTATGGAGAACATTTTTATTTTCATAAGCCAACAGAGAACTTCGGGGCCACTAAAAGGTATAAAAATAAGCTTTCATTATATTTTATTTCTCCTTATTATTGTTCCATATGATGGCTTCATGATTTAAAATATCTTGATATTTTATACTTTTATCAGAACTTACATTAACATGGATTCCATACATACTTATCTGTATATTTCGTACCAAGACAAGGAAGACATTGACAAGTACCTGAGGCTGTTTGGTTGTTAATACCTCTAGAAGGTAGTGCGTTGTGAGAAAAATCATAACAGACAATAGAAGTTGTATATGTGGTACTGTGAAGAGACAAATTGAAGTGATAACTCCTAAACGAAAGGCTAAAACAGCCTAATCCTAGAGGATTAAGTATCTGTATTTTAGGACTTTTTTCTTAATTTGAATAAGTGATTTGAGAACGGCATATGGACTATAAAGATGGATGTTAATAGAAAAGGATTCTTGAGATAAAATGAAAAAAAAAAATAACATACAACGCAAATTTGAAAAACAATCCAAGATTTGTGATGGAATCCAAAGGGACTAGGCCTCCCAGATAGGCTGGAATTTTTCAGTCTGAAATCCATTCTTGCTAACTCTGCTAACAAATTGGAAGCAAACACACATATTGAGGAAAAGCTGACAAAAACAAAGCTAAACACATCCCCACATCTCAAATACTCTCTTATAAAGAGATGACATAATTGCATTCCTTTTAACCCCATTTTACTTAATGATAGTTTGTGAAGACGCCATTTAGTGAAAGCTTGACCACAAAATCTAAAATACTAGAAACCACAAGTAACAAACACAATTGAAATACCCCATGATTTTCAACACTGCCAACATTTTACACTATTATTTGTGTTTTTGTTCTTTTAACAAGCCACAAAAGCACAGCCCCTAGAGCCGGTCAGAATGAAGCCTGCAGTTGAGATAGAACACTTATGTGTTCAGTACTAGCTCCCCTAACCCGTTTCTGTGAAGAAATGTCATCGACGTCCATGACAGCATGAGGCCATGATCGACACTACGTTAGGTCATCTCAAATCGTCATGCTTCCTTTCAAATATTTCCACAAGTGACTTAAAATCATAAAATTGATATATGTGTTATGATTATAAAGTAATGAGTTAGATTTCTATAATTTACATATCAAGTTCACTAATATGCTGACATTAAATCATATTTTGCAATTTTTACTCATCTATGCTGAAGTGTACTTTTACGTACCCCTTTATCAATTGCCTCATTACTGCCGGTTAAGGTAGAAGTCCAGGCTCCCCACCTGTTGACACTTAAGGTTGGGGGTACTCCTTGTTACTGCTGGACAGGGTGGGTATTCCCACTGCCCACTTGGTCTTCACTGACACTGTGGTAAGGTAGCCTGGTTACTGCTGGCAATGGTCATAGTTCTGACTCTTACCAGGCCTCCTCTGACAACACCCCAGCAGGGAGGAGCCTCATTATTTTCGGGTGGGGTGTGGAAGTCCATGTTTGCCACTTGTTCTGTAGTGACACCACTTGAGGGCTTCATAGCCAGCCAGCGGGGTAGGTGGTTCTGACTCCCTACTGGGCCTTCTCTGACACCACTCTGGCAAGAGTGCTGAGGCTCCTCTTTACAAATTCATAAGGATGGAAATCTAGGCTTCTTACCTGGTCTTGGCTGCACGAGTGGTGGGAGGCACAGATTCTTTTGGGTTGCTTGGCTGAAGTGGAGTGGTTATTGTCTACAAATTTTCTGTCTTTCTAGACTGCCCCTTTCCTGGTTCTTTGGCAAGAGAAAGCAGGCGTTTTTTCTTTGGTAGTTTTTTCTTTGCATCTGTTGGCATTAACAGATTGTTGGCTCCTTCAGCTCTAAGCTTGGGATATAAGAGCTAAAAAAAAAAATCATGGAATTCACAACTGTGTCGTTTGTTGGCTCCTGAGATCTCTGACGTGTTTTTCCCACTTTTCAGAGAGTCTTCTTGTTTTAAATATAGTGTCCAGGGTTTTTAGTTGTACTTAGCGGGAGGACTAGAGGGAAGTACGTCTGTTCCATGTTCCAAGAAGTGCAAGTCTGTCTCAAGCACACTTTTGCTTTTCTGTGTAACTGCCTTATTAGGGGGAATTTGGGGTCAACCATCTTTAACTGGCTGTTTCTTTTCCGGACGGAAATTGCTGACAGGTGAGATAGTTTTTGCCCTTCATCAAAACAACCAAACCAACCAAAACACTAACTTGAACTAATCCTTCCTGAAATAACACCTCTCTTTTCATTTGTCTTAAACATGTTATTTCGAAGCTCATAGCCCTTTTCAGGGCCTGAAGTTTGCATCCAGGAGGAAGTTTGCCCATTTGTGTTTAGGGGCTGTGATGTCTCTCAAATTGCTGACTTTGCTACAACTATTTTAGCCTAAATTCTTTAGGCAGGATATGGGGTGATACTGTAACACTGTGGCTCCCAACTGAGGGCTATTTCACCCCCAAGGAAGGCATTTGGGAACACCTGGAGAGATTTTTGGTTTTCACAACCGAAGAAGGCACGTTGTACTAGCATCTAGTGGAAGAGGCCAGGGATGCCGCTAAACATTTCAAAGTGCACAGGACATACCCTCCCAATAAATAATTATCCAGTCCAAAATGTCAATAGAGATGAGGTCAAGAAACTCTGCTGTAGCAAGCTCTCTCACTAGATAAACTAGTACCTATTATTCAGAAAGTCATAGGTGGGAATTGCCCTCTGAGAAAGCTACCTTGGGAGACAGAGTAGCTTTCTATGCAGAACAGAGGATCAGTAGAAGCACTGTAGTCTCAGAGAGAATTGAAAATATGAGTATATGAGAGAAAGCAATAGCCTAATCATGTGGATTGCATGAATAAATAATATGCACGGCCAGTGAGGCTGTGCAGCAAAGAGGATTCTCACACATTGCTAGTGGGAGTGTAAATTGGTACAAACACTTTGGAAAATTTCCTGACAGTAATAAAACTGGTGATGCACATGTGCTATGACCTAGAATTCAAGGCCCAGGAATAAAGCCTAGAAATTCTTCCACACTGGTACCAGGAGAGCCGTAAATAATGTACACAGCGGAATTTTTCATAATAGTAAAAAAACTGGGAAGAGCAAAACTCCCCTCAATAATAGAATATATACTAAGTTATGGTTTATTCAGACATACGACTGCAATAGAACAATGAAAATAAATGAATTATAGCTACTGAAAACAAATGAATATATTGACACTGAAAAGTTCTCAAGCCTCACAGTGAAAAGAAGCCGGTTATCGAAAAAATATACAGTATGATTTTATTTATAAGTTCAAAAACTAAAATATATTGTATATTAGTAAGCACAGATTTGATAAAACTGAAAAAAAAAAGGCAAAGAAATAATCATCACAAATGTCAGGATAGTGGTTTTCTAAGAGATAATGAGAGGAATGCAGTAAAGAGGAAGTATAGGTCTCCTAGGCTATGTGCAGTGTTTATTTCTTCATCTGTGTGTTGTTTACAAGATTATTCACTTAACTATTTTTATGATTTATAATAGTAAAATCATATACATGTATTTGGTATACTCTATATATGAAATGTATATACCTATTTAAAGATATTAAAGATATAATATAAACAAAATGTGTTAAGGAATAATTATTCTTTAGGATATAAATTTAAAAAAGATACTAAGAAAAATAAATTATCAATGTACATTAGTAGTGTCCAAGGCAGAAAGAAGCCTCATCAGTTGGACAAGAGAATTCAAAAAGAATCATATGCATGTTGTTTTCTCTTGAGTAAAATACACCCTGCCTGCCCCCTGTCCCTCAACTGCCTAACGCAGCCGACCATCTAAATCTCCTTGATCTGAGTTAGATTTAAAAGTAGAATTCTGATCATTAATTCAACTTATATTACAAATTGGTGATCAACTTGAGTATTCTGATGGTCAGAAAGAATTTAACTAAAGGTATTTGCATTCTGGCTTATAGATCAGTCATGCCAGACTCCAAGACACAACCAGCTCTCAATGGCTTTCCAGACCAGCAAAGCTGAAGACACTTCTTGAACATGGTGAGCCCACATTGACTATCTTCTGTATTGTATCTTTTAAGCTTCTGTTGTAATTTCTACTATTACAGTGCTCTGCACAATATTACTACTTTACATTTGCAGAGAAATTTTTAATTCTTTCCAAGTGTTTTCATATTGGTACTTCAGAATCACATGGTGTAATAAGCAGAAAAGTTATTATTATCCACTTTCATTAGCTGAAGAATAATAGGTCAAGGGACAAATACAGTGGACTATTTTGTAGACTAGCTATGTACATGGCAATATAGATTTTAAAAACATAGCAGAGTGAAAAAAGAAGAAAACAGAATAAGATGCGTGAATACAGCACAATTTATATAAGATAAAAATTAATATGCCCCAAACAACATCACATGTTTCAGAAAAAGACACACAAGTAAATTTATATAAATGAATTACATTAAAGTAGTTGCTTACGGTAATGGGGGAGAAGAATAGGAATTGGGTATAGGAGAAAAATGGGAATAAATAGAGCAAATGGGAATGCTGTAGAACAGACAAAATTAAGCTGATTTGGAATAAACTGAGTTGTTTGTTTGTTTAACTCACTAGCTGCATTATTAAAATAGCCAGTGTTAGAAACCAGGTCTGCAGAATAAAATAAAAATTAAAAATATCACTTTTCTGTAGCCTTTACTTCTTACCATGCACAAAGCAAGGCAGTAGTTATAGCAGAGGGACTAAAATTCCAAAACATAGTTTTTATCCTTGAAGAACTTAGACCAAGTTTGAGATAAAATATATAATTATAAGAAATATTCAGAAAATATAATAGCAGGTTGAAATCATAGTTTATATTAACTATAGAACTGACGTCTCAATGCCATGCCTACGTAATTGCCAAATAACTGACTTACACTAACAAAAATTGCTGCATGCCATTCATGCAAATAATATGTATTGAATATCAACTATGTGCCAAATTTGAGATATATCAGCTAACAAAACAGACAAAAATTCCTAATCTCATGAGGCTGATATCTATCTGGGGGTGTGAGACTATAAACAATAAAATGAGTATGTAAAGTGCTGTGTATGAAGTATTAGAGCACAGTAAATGCTTTGGGAAGAACAGAGCAGTGTAAGGGGGTTTGAGTGGGCTGATTGTGGAAGTTTGGGGTGCAAAATTTAAAGTAGGTGGTTAGGGTAGACCTCACCGAGAAAGTGACATTTGAACAAAGATCTGAAGAAGATAAGGCACTTAACTGTGGACAGCTGTGAAGAGTGTTCTGGGCTATAAAGACAGATGGTGAAAACTGCAAGTAGAACAGTTCTGGGGAAAAGATTAGGCATTGAGTTTTGTACAAGTGAACTTTGAGATGTCTGTTAGACATCCAAGTGGAGATATGGCGTAGGCAGCGGATATATGCGTCTGGATTTAGGGAGAGATGTCTAGGCTAGGGATACTATGTGGGAGCCATTGACATATTATTTTTAAAGCTATACTGCTCTGTGAGCTCTCTAATGGAGTGTGTGTAGCTAGGGTGACACAAAAGCAAATCCAGGATCCTGGAGGCCAAGTGAGGAAGGTGTTGGAAGAAGGGAGCGATTAATGGAGTCAAATACTACTCACCCAGAAATGATAAAAATAATGAAATTATAACACAAGAACTTTCTGTTTGTATGTTTTTTGGTTTCTTAAGGATGCGATTTTTAAAATGTATTTTTAAAAGATTTATTTTTTTAGATCGGTTTTGGGTTCACAGCAAAACTGAAAGGGAGGTACTGAGATTTCCCATATGCCTCTTGCCCCGACACATGCATAGCATCCCCCATTATCAACATCCCCCACAGAGTGGTACATTTGTTACAATTGATGAACCTGCATTAACATATCATAATCACCCCACGTCCAGAGTTTGCATTAGTATTCACTCTTGGTGTCCTATATTAGGTTTGGATAAAAAGACGACATGTATCCATCCTTATAGTATCAGACAGAGTATTTTCACTGCCCTAAAATTCATAAAAAGATCTCTTAAGAAAGGTATTATAAATGTGCTCACAGATTTGAAGGAAAACTTGAATATATGAGGTGAGAAATAGAAGATAAAATATACCAACTAGAATTTATAGAGATAAAAAATATAGTTTATCTTAAAAAATTTACTAGATGGGATCCACAGCAGATAACAGACTTGCAAAATAAAAGGTTATTGGACTTGAATACATATCTATCCAAACTGAAACAAGAAGAAATTAATAGAAAACAAAAAGGAACAGAGCTTCAGTGACGTGTGAGACAATGTCAAATGGTCTAACACACATGCAATTGGAATCCCAGAAAGGGAGGAGACAGTAGAGATAGAGGCTCTCACTGAAGGCTTGTCTTTGGAATCATTTTCAGTCATGACTTAGACACTGTGTAGACACAGTCTGCTGTGTCTCCTAATCTTTAGGGGAATCCTATTGGGCTCCTTAAGTGTCTCCTTGAAACCAGTCTCACCAGGTTTGAGATCATGTGAGGGAGGCATATACACTGAGAATTCTCTCCAAAGAAATTCTTTCTATTGGCTTCTTCACCTCAACACTTTTATTCCTCAAGGTGGCTTGAAGGTTGCACAACCTATTTTTAACCACCTCATTTGCAAGTCCAGCATAGTGGTCTAGCACGTCATTTTGGTGTGTGGGAGTATTTACACTCATCATTTTTTTCTAAGCCTTCTGAGACCCTCTCCAAAATTTTAACCTAATATTACACTACATTCTGCTAAATCCTGAACAGTTCCTTGTCCTCAGATTAAGAATATTGATAACATTAAACCAACTCTTTTAAGTTCCTGGTTTACCATTAATAATGTTGTAAATGTCTTTTGAGATTCTTACAAAATGAGATGTGATATAAATACAAATTGATAATAATACTTGAGCATAGTCTTATAGAATCTATGTAAATAACTTTGATGATTACTAAAAATCAACATAAACTGATCAGTCTCTATTAATATAATGTTGCTGTTTTAGAATCTTTTAAAAGCTAAAATTACCTGTAATCTTTTATTTCAATTTTCATCATAAGAAAATGACCTGCCAGACCGTACAGTCTATCATGTACTTATTTCTTTTACCTTCAGACTTTTGTGCCTAGACCACTTCTTTGCCTGGAATAACTTTCCTCAATTTTATTTTTCTGTATGGTCGAATATTACCCATTTTTCAAGTTTAGGTTTCAGTTTCTTCTGTCTCATTAAATTTTTCTGGATTTCTCTATTTACGGGTTTCTTCTTTTCCCTTAATTGCTATAAAATTTCTCACTTTAACTATGTAACTTGGCCCTTACTATGAACTATGACATATTGTTATGTTTCTTAGGAGTTCTGAAGAAAGGTGGGTACACAATACAGAATAACAGAGTGTGGTCAACTAGGATGGTGGGCTGGATGCTCAGAGACCTTTTGACTAGATGGCATCCTTATTTTGATGACTTCCATACTGTTCAGCCTTCTCTCCTTAAATATAAAACATCCTCCCAACTCTCATCTTGCAATATCAGAAGTCTGTTTTTTATTTTTTTTTTATTATGCCAAGAATGGATCCATCTCTCAAGAATGACTTCGAATTCAGTAATATTTCAAAGGCTGGCACATGAATCAAAATACTAATGTATTACTTTATGATAAGAATTAGAAAAGCCAAGAGGATTATACTATTATGTTTTCTGACTAACATATTCTTTTCCTGAAAAGATATGTGAGAAGCCAAGTGACAATTAGAAAAAAGCCTGATGAATGTGAGATCCAAATGAGTTAGCTGAATTTATACAATTTTAATATTTTGTGGTATTAGGCTAGGAAAGTCTGATACATTTATTTCTAAAACTAGGAGCTGCCAACTAAGCCGGACTTCTCTTGTTTCGGGGCCAAAACATCTCTTTCCTGGATAATTAGGATTGTACTATTGGTTTTTGTTTTGATAATATTCCTTTTCATATCATTTCTGCACTGAGAGAAACAATCTTTCTTTAGATAATAGATTCAATTAGGTAATAATTAAGTTTTGCAGACCTTGGAGATATGCATTGGTTTTATGGTGAGTTTACATATCTCCGATCTATTATCTATTGATTTAAGAATTTAGTGATTTTCTGTATCCATAAAGTTGTGAGTATATTTGTCACTATTTATGACAACAACTTCTTCAATAATATTTGTCTTGACAGATTGTAGATTGCTAAGTGTAGAACCACATCTGATATGAGTCTTGGACCTCTCTTAAATACCTAACACATTTCAGTGCCTTTAATGAACAATTAACGCATTTATATTTGATTAACAATGAAAACCACTGACCAAGTATTTTTTGTTTTGATTGGATGTCTTGTCTCTACAGGAAATATTCTCTAGTCACATCCATGATTGAATCTTGAATATTCCTAATTATTCACAGTTTTCCTTCTAAACATCCCTAGTCATGTTTCTTGTAGGAATTACTTCCATTGCTGTCACTCACTATTTCTAGAATCTTACCCTTCTAGCTCTCAACTACCCTCATCTTCTATCTCCTGATGGCACTCTGTATTGTGGATTCAATTTCTTTCAAATCCCACTTTTTGAAGGAAATCTCAACATATGTAGTGAACAGAAAGTCTCCAATTTCTCCTGTCTTTGATGACTATATTCTCTTTCATTTCTAATGGTGAGAAAAAGGAATTTTACAAAGAGAAAGAAAAATTGAAAACTGAAAACATAGTAAAATACTTGTAACGTTTCATGTCTCCCTCTCTCTCTGTCTCTCTCTGTCTCTCTCTGTCTCTCTTTGCCCATGTGAGCATAAGCCACATTATATGTGTACGTGGGCAGAATCAATAAATTCAATATAGACCATAAATATTATAATTAATGATCGTGCAGAAACAAATGTGTCTGTGTAGTATGCATATAAAGGTTTATGGAATTTGCAAATCACCATGCATCTTAACGGTGATTATTTTCTTATGACTAATATATACTACACAATAGAACTTGTTAATGCAGATAAATATATAGCAGTTAGAAAATATGAGCAGTGCAGGAAAATATAAAGCAAAAGCTGTAAGATTTTCTACTTTCCCTTCGCATCCCCTCCCCATGTCATCCTCTCCAAAGAAAACCACCGTTAATAACTCCTTGTGATTCCTTCCAGAAAACTCTGTGTACTGTTCTGAACCTTGCCCTTAATTGTTTAATTTGTGTTGTTGTAGTTACATGAATGTTTTCCCTGTGGTAATTTGGGAGGCTTATAATTTGTTTTTGTTCTTCTAGTGGCTGCCTTTATGTCATAATTTAATATATCTAACTACGTTGATTGTTTTACCTACTGTAGAAGGGTTCTGCTGCCTCCTTGCTGGGAAAAATTGGGGGAACATTATTAAACTGTGTCTTTCTCCCAGTTTCCTCTTCCACTTCTGGCTCCCATTTTAGACTGGTTGTATTCTTCTTAGGCTTATTCCCTCATGTCATCCCATTTATAGCTCTAAGCAATAAATGTAATCCTCTGTTTCTTGATTATCCAACTTTAATGCTGCCTATTGAATCCCTAAAAAGGAAGAGAAGAAATTCAAGCACTTTCAATATTTTTCCATTTTTATTCTTTCTTCACCTTTAAAATATGATTATTTTATATTTTCAAGATTTATCTTAGCTTGTTAATCCACATTTGACACAGTTGTTTAGGCATAGTGCTTTAAAAAATAAACATTCAATGTTTCCCACTGGTCCTTTTAGCACAGTTTCTTCTTTCATTTTTTTTTAGTTGTCTCAATTCCATTCTAGATTTATTAAGGTTTGAATCATGCTTGCTGGATTTCCTGAGAGCTTTCATATTTGAGAGTGTTTGCCTGCCAGCTTTCTATTAAATGACTAGTTATATGATCTTAGGTCAAACTTTCCTTACCTTGACACTTAGTGGATATTGTTTCATTTTCTCTTGATTCTGCATGCTGCTACGAAGCAATTATAAGTCTGTCTGATTTTCTCTCCCTTGTGAGAAATCTTGCCCTCTCTGCCAAGATGCTTGAAGAATTCTTTTCTTTTCCTTTAAGTTTAATAACAATCAGGAGATATCTGGGTGTCAATTCTTCTGTGCCATTATTTTTTCAAACTTGAAGTCTCTTTTAATCTGCAGATTCTGTTCTTTTTTATTTCAAGAAAAATTTCTTTTTATATTTTGGAATATGTTTTCTGTCCCATTTTTGGGGCTCGTTAGGGTCACATATTTTATAAATATACTTATAAAATCTTATAAAATATAATTAGGCTTATGTTTTTCATTTTTATCTGAGCTTCATTTCTATAAACCTCTCTATTGCTTTAATTCTTTATTTTTCATCTAGATTCTCTATAATTACTTCATGCATTACTGTTATTCAATGTTTTATTTTCAGCTTTATTTCTAATTTATCTTTTATGTAATGATATTACTTTGATGTTAATTTTTTCTTTATTCTGAAATCTCAAAAACAGCTCTTTTGTTCCATCATTTTATTTTATTTATTTTTAAGCTATTTTATATGATGAAGCGCTTATGGGGACTTTTTTATTTTTCTATGGTTGCTCCCCCTTTCAAACTATATTTTTTATCCTCTGCTTGTGTTTTATTCTTTCCTGCCTTCCATCCTTCCTTTCTTTTCTTTCTTTCTTTCATCAGTATTGCAAATGTATTTGTTTAGATAGAATGGCATATGTTCTTTTCTTGTTTAGGATAATGTGGCTAGCCCTAAGCTCTTTTTATTGATATAGATTGGATACTTTTGATTCCTTTCCTCATCTCATATAAGACCTTTTGGTGGTTTTGTGTATGTGTGTGCAACAGTTTGAAGATTGAGAGTTTTCTGTGGCCTAACACAAGGGAGGTGGGGTGGTGGGTGTGGGTAGATCCAAGCCCATTTTGTCATTTCCTAAGAGCCCTATACCCAGCTGGACCCACTTTGTGGGGACTGCTATACACCTCTGTGCTCTACTGAGTGATACATGCAAATTATACAGATAGCTCCTCTGTGAAGACCTGGCTTCAATATGGCAGCTTCGGAATTTCCATCAGTATATCACCCAGATGCTGTCCTCTTAACCATTTACCTTTCTTTCCATTTCCATTCTGCCTAAGCAGAACAAAGGAAATGATGGTAAAAGGGTAATTCCACCCATGCCTCTCGTGTGCTCCACCTGAGGGGGTCTCTCCTGGTTTATCTTTCATTTGACTACTTTCGGATTTACTACTGGAGAAACTAGGTCTGGGGCATTATGAAACTTTGGTGTTTCTTCTCCTGCTTTCCTTTAGTAGGAATGCTCCAAATTGGTGAAAATCAGTGTGTGTGCCGTGTGCGAGCATATGCACAATTTTGTCTTGGTGGCACACAGGGATGGTTGATTAGTGGGTGAATGCTCTGGAAACATGCGTGTCTCCTCCCCAGGTTGCCTACCTCAGGTTACCAAATAACTAGGACACCTAGTTAAATTTTAATTTCATATAAAAATGAGTAATTTTTAGTCTATGTCTCAAATACTGCACGGGTATGCTTATGCTAAAAAAATTTTTGTTGTTTTTCTGAAATTTAAATTTAACTGGGAATCTTGCATCTTTATTTGCTAAATCTTGAAACTTTGCTACAGCCTCTCATCTTAGATCTGTTTCCTAGTAGAGGGTTATCTGTGAGATATTTTAGGACTTTGTTTACTGTCCCCTTTTCACATCACGATTCTGGAATCGTGATAGAATTAGAAACAGCATAGAATTGCACCAAAGCAAGTCATGGGATGCTTTGAAACTTCTATGCCATTTGCAAGCCCCAGATTTTTTCTCTGCTTGACTACAGCTAGTATGTTTAATGGAATTTTAATTTTATTACTGTTTGTTGTTAATGCAATTAGTTTCAGGAGAGGGAAGACTGAGATCTGGCTTCAATTTGCAACTTGAACATGGAAGTAATAATTTTAAAAAATTCCTCAGAACATTTGTTAACACATTAAAGGTGATTTATATGTGCTTCCCAAACTCCATTAACAGAAATTAAGAAATAATTGTTAGATAACTCTTACCCCTATTAGTCTGAGGTCCTATGGCACAGCCCTATGAATTTTGTCACAGGCACAAAAACAAGCTAGTTTATAATTTATTAGATTAAAAGATTAATGTCTAATAATAATGTAGTATAAAAATCTATGTTTTACTGTAAATGTAAGAAGTGTTGAAATTGACATTTTCTCATATTCATTCCAGGAAAAGTTTTTTTATTATTTAAAAATTTATTATTTTATATCAGGTGAAGCAAGATTAAGGATTTAATGTGAAAAAATAAGGATTTTGTTTAAAATTATTTTAAAAGGAGCATTTGGTACTTGATCTAGGCTAAAGCTGACTGGAGAGTATATTGAAAGAAAAAATATATTTCTTTTCTTTTCTTTCGGTGAGAAAGATCAGCCCTGAGCTAACATCCTATGCCAATCCTCCTCTTTTTTTGCTGAGGAAGATTGGCCCTGGGCTAACAGCTGTGCCCATCTTCCTCTACTTTATATGGGACGCTGCCACAGCATGGCATGACGAGCGGCGCATTGGTGCACACCCGGGATCAGAACCTGCGAACCCCGGGTCGCCACAGCAGAGCGGGCGCACTTAACGGCTGCGCCACTGGACCAGCCCCAAAAATGTATTTCTTAATATTAGTCAAGAAGTTTTCAAAATGGTATCATAGTGATAAACCTCATCTAAAATCTTAATTTCAATTATATGTAATAGAAGGTCCCTAAATATTCGCTCCTTTCTTTTCTTTTCTTTCCCTCCTCTTCTGATTTTCACCTCTCTACAAATGTTGTAATAATTTTACTTGGCTATTGCTCAAAGAAGGTGATGAAGTTCTATGCAGCCCAAAACATTCTGGATCTAGGAAGTTTCCATGTAGGATATCTTTCTACTGAAGCCACTGGTTGATTGCTGAACCCCATAAATTCGACTGCCCATGCTGGAAAAAAAGATTGAGTGTTAAAAACTTATTATTTCAAAGAAATAAATCTATTTGTTTAAATATTTAATAACTTCTGTTAGTTGATCTGTATAGATGTGTAACACCCCTCTGTATGTATTTTGTTAATTGAAATATACGGATGCATAATACACACAGTTTAACTATATCTAATAATTTGCAATATGTATGTGGGTGGCATTCTTTAACTCCTCGTAACTCTAGATGGAAACTATGTTAACCTAGCAAAATCTCTTTGCTTTTTACCATCTAGGTAGTTATGGCTGCAAATAACTATCATAGTAACAATCAGTCAGGAGTTGAGGGAAGTATTAAGACCTTGAGCATAGTTTATAGTTGAAACTGTATTATGAATTATTTTCCATGACAGTCTAAATAAATTATGGACTGCCTTGATGCTTTAGGGTCTGAATAAGTAAATGTTTCACATGGTTGATTAATGTCCATATAGAGCATATAAACAGCCTAATAATAAGTTGTAAGGTCATTAGGCACCCTGAAGATTAGTAATATGATTTTTTTTGCCAAATGCATAAACTGGCCAACTTAAAATGAGCCATTCATTCTTTAAATCAGTGGGCAGCCAGCCGTGACACAGAACGGAAAGCTTGTTCCAGGCATTAAAATCAATGAAGTTCATTTTAACAAAAAGACACTTTTGCTATGTTGGAAAAAAAAGTAAATTTGAAATAATCAAATTACCAAACTTTTTGTCAATTTCACTATGATTTTAGAAAGCCAACTTATTAAGACAACACAGAGTTCAAAAAATTGTGACATTGCTTTATTGACTTAGTGTTTTCAAATTACTGTTTCTCTCAAGTAAATAGAATGGATGTCTCAATAGATTAATTAGAAAGAATAAAGAAATATTCCCAGCTGAATGGCAGTTGGTACTTATCCAAGATAAAAAATATGATTGAGCATCAACAGATGCTTAATTTTAGATCACAAAACAGCCATTTCTATCTCTAGATCTAAAATGCTTATTATATGGATGTTATTATATCTATAAATTATTAGTGTGTTAAGTAAATCAACTCTATTTTAAACATATATTGCTTAAAAAATATTATAATAACTGGTCAATTTAAATAGTCAGGTTGGAGAATCATTCTCACCAAGAAAAATATGAGGGATTAATTAGAAGTGCTAGAGATAGGTAGACTATCTTAAAATGTTAAAATATGTAAAGACAGTGGAGTCAGTGGCCAGTATATTAGGTCAGTAGATCTGGTCTATTCTAGAAAGTAGTCATATTAAGTCTATATTATGAGCTGGTTGGCAAGAAAGAAAGCAGAGTGCAGTTTATGCAAATTCAAGACTTGTGGCAATGAGTAGCAGGGTGCAAGGCAATGTGCTAATCTTCTATATAAATGTGGAAATCTAATATTGAAATCAAATGAGAATTTTCTAGAGATAGGAATAGAAGTAATCTTTAGAAACTACTTTTGTTTTCTTTAATTGATATATTATAGTTCATTATCATATGAAAGTGAACTAATTTATAATTTTTTAAATGTTTGTCTTTATAATTTACACTTATGAGAGTGTTTGAAGTGGTTAATAATGTCTACTCTGATGTCATACAGTCTGTGTATAAATCTTGGTTGCATCACAATTAAGAAAAATTATCTCAAATTATCCAAATTTGGAAAAGACAAAAGGCTGATTGCTTGAAAGTTGGATATTATTCTAGAGCATTTTCTAATTAGCTTGTTTGAATAAAAGCATCTTTTCCTACTCATAAATCACCCCTCTTCAGAGGATCTTAGGAAATGAAACTTGTAGCACAGAATAGTTGAATAACAATATGCAATGGATAGAGAGGTTGATGATTTGCCATCATGAGGGGTAGAGATTAAGGCACAGAAATGTGTACTTTGTTATGATTTGATAGCCCTAGAGAAAGCTTCTAAAGGCATTAAAGTTTTATTGCTCAGTAGAAATGTAGCCAGTTTTACATGTAATTTAGTATCTCACTTGGGCATACCTTTCGTGTTTGACTACCTTCTTGAAACCTTCTTTTACCTAGATCTTCTGTCTTTTCTATCCTTTCCCTTATTAGTGAGCTAAATAAAACTTTGACATGATTGAGAACATTTTTTTTCCTTTGAGGAAGATTAGCGCTGAGCTAACATCTATTGCCAATCCTCCTCTTTTTTGCTAAGGAAGACTGGCCCTGGGCTAACACCTGTGCCCATCTTCCTCTGCGTTATATGGAAACTCTGCCACAACGTGGCTTTGATAAGCAATGCATAGGTCCGTACCCAGGATCCGAACCTGTGAACTCCAGGCCACTGAAGCAGACAGAGCAGGCGCACTTAACCATTACGCCACCGGGCCGGCCCCTGAGAACATTTTTAAAAACAAATATGTCAGAAGCTTTGAGAAATGTTTCTAAAAATAGTTTGCCATTGACTTGTGACATACAGAGGAAGCAATCAGAGGAGAACTACCCTAAGGGTCTACCACTGTGTATACCACTGTTTTAGCTTCCTAGGGCTGCTATATAAAAGTACCACAAACATGGTAGCTTAAAACAATAGAAATTTATTCTCTCACTCTTCTGGAGGCTAGAAGTCGGAAATCAAGGTGTCAGTAGAGGTAAGCAGTCTTCAAAGACCCTAGCGGGGGATCCTTCCTTGCCTCTTCCGAGCTTCTGGTGTTGCTAGCATCCTTGGCATTCCTAGACATATCGCTCCAATCTCTGTCTATGTTGTCACATGATGGACTCCTTGTGTGTCTTTGGCTTTGTGTTCCAATTTCTCTCTTCTCATAAGGACACTATACACTGGATTAGGGCACATTCTAATGAGTCAATTTTAACTCTATTACATCCACCAAGAACCTATGTCCAAATAAGGTCACATTCACATGGTCTGGGGGACTTAGAACTTCAATATATCTTTTTGGGGCACACAATTCATCCCACAACACCCAGCTACCCATTTGGGCTCATGCACTGTCTTCCTTTTCATTATTCTGGATGATCTGTGCTTTGCTCCTAACAAAAGCTGAACACTCTACATGTGCACTAGATTCCACCCTCTTTGGCTTATTCAATGACATCTATACAGAAAGTTTCCTTCTCTCTCAGTCTTGTATCACAAGGTTTTCTCTCTGAACTAGATCATCATCATTGGCATATGAACACGTGAAGTTTATCCCATCTCAAAAACAAAGAAGCAAAAACAAACAACCCCCTTACTTTACCCTACATCTCCCTCATGCTAATATTCAATTTCTTTGCTCTCTTTTACAGCCAGACTTCTTTATAAATGATTTATCTATACTTCCTGTATCTAATTCTTCTCTCTTATTCTCTCTCTCTATCATCGCTTCACTGAAATTGCTCTTGCCGTGGTCAACAATGACCTTTATATTGCTAAATTCAATGGTTAATTCTTGGTCCTCACTTTGATGCAGTTGATGACTGCTATCTCCTTTTTTTCTCTGTTTTCAGGACACCACAGTTGTCTCTTTTCCTCCTGATTTCACCGATTCCTTCTCTTAGACTCTTCATCATCTCCCCAGCCTCTATATGTTAGAATGCCCTTGGGTTCTGTTTTGGTTCTTAGTCTTTTCTAATGACATGGATTCCCAAGGTAATCTCATCAGTCTCATTGTTTTAAATATTTTAAATCTTAAAACCTTCAAATATTTGTGCAGTTGATTCCTAAGTTTACATTTCCAACCTGACCCCCTCTTTGAAGCTTTGGACTGGTGTATCCCATAGCCCACTTGACATCATCGATGTCAATATTTGATATAGTAATATTTTTATCTTTTGTTTCCTCCTACTAAATGTCAACCATATGAATGTAGGAATTTTCGCCACGTGTTTTATTGTCTTGATAATTATCCGGTGAGCATAGTGTAGGGTCACAAAATATGAGTTGACTGACTAAATGAATGGGTGTTTATGTTCATATCCTCCTCAAGGGCAGCAGGCTATAGACATATTTATAGAATGCAAAGAAAGCAACAAAAAATGCAAAGCCTATGGTTTTGCATAAAGAGAGAATGCTGATTTGCAGGAGAAAGCTTTTTGGTGAGAATTGTTCTTGCTACGCCAGAAAAAGTAGGGCCTTTTTTATTTCTTCATTGAGCGCATAGACTAATTGGCTGCCTGTTTATATTATTTGGACAGATTCCAGAAATTTGAAACATTATAAAAATATTTGAGAAATAATATAGCTGCTAATTGATAGTGTGACCACCCTTTAAAAAATAACAGCTGAAAAAACAGTTTGTCCTATGATAGTTTCTTCAGTAGCACTGAAACTTATAAAAATTAAGAACAAAGGTTTTAAAAGAAATAACTGCTTTTCATTTCTTTGCTCTCAAAAATGCATTATTATCCTACAAATTTAATTCTGGATCCATTACTATCTATAATTTCAAAATTGTCTGCCAAATGGTGCATTTATGCATATTATGGTGAATACCCCTTTTGCAAATAAAATAAAATAATATAAAAATCCATTTCCCAGAAGCGAGAAGAATAAAAATTTCTGCTATGGTTGGGAACTACTCATTACTCCACCGGGCAGGATACACTACAAAACATCTTAAAACTTACTGTCTTTTCTATTTATTTTAGACTCACTAAAGATCTAAACTTATTTCTATGCTTTTTTTGATCCCTATATTCAACTAGAGAGGTGTTTGAGGGTGGGTATGGGGTCTTATCCCAGATTCTAAGGAGGTAATTCTAAGTAGGGCCTCAAGTGGTTGTTGATAAGATTGATACATTTATAATAAGAGCAAAGAATCATCTCACTGACACCACAATTGTCATTTCTCAGATTCTTCATGAAATAAACTCAATTTTTTTAGAGGTAATGTTGAGAGGGACTGATAACACATATTTTAATATGTTTGTCACTATATTAGGGATAGAATCTATCCAAGAAGCGGATGATTCATGACATAGATAAAAAGAATTTGAAAATAAATTGAATTTTTACACAGTCTTACAGATGGAACAAAATCTTCAGAAATAAACTTGATATCATTAAAAAATTGTCTTTAGAGAAATAGTTGCTATCTAAGAAATGAGTGTGGGATAAAAATTTTAAGGTATCAGTTAAGACTATAATAACCAGAAAAAAAAGACAGTGTTTGAAAATGTTTTAAATGTATATAAAAGGAAGAGAATTCAGAAGACAGTGGTGAGTCTCAGAATAAATTACATAATGCATTAGCAGTTCTTTAAGAATCTTTTAAGCAAAGGCTTTGGTGCTTCAAAATAAAGAATCATGTTTAATCTGTAAACTCCATCTGTCATAATTGCAGTTCAGCAGTTGTTCTCAAGAAGGCAGAAACAAGTGACCCTCATCTCCCCAAAGCCTGAAGGAAGGCAGTTCTGTGCTGGTGAAAGTCATTATAAAACAGCATTTCTATGTTTTGAATCTCTTAGGGCTGCTTCTGTGGACTTTATGCATCATTCTACTGCTCATAAGTTTAAGGGGCAAGCATTGCATTAAGCATATTTGGTACAGATGGAGACACACTATTCTTGGAGTTAGTATGTGATGACTCTTAGAGGCAGTAACTGGATTAAAACTGAGTATAAAGCATACCATCTAGGTTGGACCAGCTTGTCATGACCCTGTTTACTTTAAAGTTGATGTTATTTGCCACTCTGTGCTAAGTTGAACAGTCTCATGGTTTCTGGCTTCTGTTTGTTCTCATATGTTTGTGATCTCTCTGTGGGAAAGAGCTTCGCGAGATCTGCAGAACTGGAGGGGTAGGCGCCTGTAACTCGTACACACTTCTGTCTTTTCACTTAAACCAATCATTGGTTTGAGGTTGTCTCTCCTAGGGCAGTGTGAACTACTTAAGGGAATGCTCATGACTTACCCACTTCTATGACCTCAGCACTGTTGCTGCATCTGGGATGTTGTGAGCGCTTAGCTCTTTGAAAAATAACACTGGCTCCATGGTTTGTTCAGTTATGCTTTATTCCATATAATTTATGAAAATATTAAATGTGATTATGAGTGCTCTTATTCCTGCTTTTTTAGTCATCCTTTTTGTTCAAAAGTGTCTTTTTTGTCGTATGTAAAGAGTTAACTTAGATAACAAATAAAGCTGGAGAATAAGAGACGTTAAATCCTTATCATGAAAATCAAAATAAATTAGTGGTCTGGAACTTTGTCAAATTCTTCAGGTCCATTGCAAAAGTGCATTTGTTAACATTTTCTGCTAAGAAAATATGTTTTTATTTTTCTTCCAATGATGGCTTGGCTAAGAATTTACTGCCTGTAACATTTTAGTTCTAAAGTCTTGCCATATTCAGAGGACTCGGGTATGTATATCTAGAGTGTTTGGGAAATTCTTCTTATAGATAAGTCACAGCACTAATTTTACAATTCTATAATTTCGATGCTTTTTGTCTTTTAAAACCTTTTTATGTATAGCTTGTAATCTTTATAATTATTTGAATTTGGTTTTTCAAATACCCCACTTTGACAACATTCTAAACAACTATTCTATTTCAAATTTGACATTACTTCAAAGACAATTTTATAATGATAATTTTCCTAGTATCTTCCTCATAACAATCCAAAGCAAATAATTCTATTTTTAGTCTCATTTTTTTTGTACCATGTTAATCAAGGCCTTTCATTGATGGTTTAACTGATTTCCAACCTCATATATATAAAAAGAAAGCAAATCTTATTTTCTTTGATTTTGGAGCTTCTTCTAGCATATTCAATTTTTTCTGCAATTTTTTCTTTACTTCTGATCAACTTGTATCGTCTTTTCACAGATAATCTCAAAATATAATAATGCAAATAATACCTTTTTCAGTCAGTAACTTCTTTGACTTTGCCAGTTTGCTATGCCAGGTGAATTTTGATTGAATTTATGAGATTTTTTTTTTTTTTTGGGGGGGAAGATCAGCCCTGAGCTAACATCCACGCCAATCCTCCTCTTTTTGCTGAGGAAGACGGGCCCTGAGCTAACATCCGTGTCGATCTTCCTCCACTTTATGTGGGATGCCACCACAGCATGGCCTGACAAGGAGTGCATCCAAGCTTGCCCGGGATCTGAACCCAGGCCACCAGCAGGGGAGCAGCGGAGCGCGCGCACTTCACCGCTACACCACGGGGCCGGCCCGGAGTTTGTGAGACTTTTTTGATAGGGCACGTAATATATAATTTTTACATTTACAATGTCTGTTTTTCTTTTTCTTTTATTTATATTTATTTATTTATTTTTTGTGAGGAAGATCAGCCCTGAGCTCACATCCTTGCCAATCCTCCTCTTTTTTTTTTGCTGAGGAAGACTGGCCTTGGGTTAACATCTGCGCCCATCTTCCTCCACTTTATATGGGACGCCACCACAGCATGGCCTGACAAACAGTGCATCAGTGTGCGCCCGGGATCCGACCCTGGGCCGCCAGCAGTGGAGTGTGTGCACTTAGCAGCTAAGCCATGGGGCTGGTCCCTGTCTTGTTTTTCTTAAACCATCATCAATTTTCTTGAAAAATATTCATTTAAATATGTATATCTTAGCATTCCTTTCTGGTTTAATTATATTTTTTCTTTTTAATTTGGTATTAGAGGGATTAATTTTAGAAAAAATCATTTTTCCCTGCTGGAAAAATTAGACTTCATTGTGTGGTAGTCATTCCATAGATTTTGAATATGCCACTGAAAACCTATCCTAGTATACTTCCTTTCCCATATGTCCAGAAATTATTTTTCCCAGTAAATAGTTATTCCTTTGATTTAGTGTCCCTCCACTCTATATATAATGATTAAATGTCTGGCATCCTACAGCGACACTTAGCACTTTGCTCAGCCAAAGGAACCTTATCTCTGAAAACCGGGGATTTTTCACATTGTGTTCAGATCTGAGAACCATTCTGGACACTTCGTAATAAAAGTAGAGTAACAACTACCATTTATTGAGGACTTACCAAGTGCCAGGTAATGTGCTAATTGTGTTATAAACTTTCCCTAATTAACTTTTCACAGTCACCTTGTAGTATTGGTAATATTTTGTGCCTTTTATAGTGAGGTAGCTGGAATTAGTTTGAGTAACTTAACCTACATCAATAGTAAGTAAAATAGGTAGAGATTTAAACTCATGCTAATGGCCTCTGGAACCTCTGCTGTAAGCTGTGTGCTTGGCACACCACATATTTATTTATAGCATATCAGTGCAATGTATTAATTGATGTCTACAGCTTTCTCTGTTTACTGGTCACTGTTAGTAGGCTGGCTTCCTAAGCTTTTTATTCCTTATCAATTAAAGCCAATCTTAAAAATGAAGGTGACATCTTTGAATGCTTTAAATATGGGAAACTCTTTTTTATCATCAATTTTACAGATTCTCTCTGTATTTTTTTCTCTCTGCCGTTTTTCAAGATTTTTCTTCATCTTTAATTTTCTGTATTTTGAAAATGATTCGCCGAGGTGTAGTTTTTTTTGGCATTTATCCTACTTGGTGTGCTGTGAGTCTCTTGATCTATGGTTTGATGTCTGACATTAATTTGGAGAAATTTTGTCATTATTGTTTCAAATATTTCTTCTGTTCCTTTCTCTCTTTCTTTTCCTTCTGGTATTTCCATTACACATTTATTACACCTTTTGTAGTTGTCCCAGAGTTCTTGGATATTGTGTTCATGTTTTTCAGTCTTTTTTCTCTGCTTTTCCATTTTGAAAGCTGCTAGTTACATATCCTCAAGGTCAGAGATGCCTTCCTCAGCCATGTCCAGTCTACTAATGAGCCCATCAAAGGCATTCTTCATGTCTGCTACAGTGCTTTTGATGTCTAGCATTTCTTTTTGATCCTTTTCTAGAATTTCCATCTGTCTGCTTACATTGCCTATCTGATTTTGTATGCTGTCTACTTTATCCATTAGAGCCCTTAGCATATTAATCATAGTTCTTCTAAAATTCATGGTCTAATAATTCCAACATCCCTGCCATATATGACTCTGGGTCTGATACTCGCTGTGCCTTTTCAAACTGTGTTTTCTGACTTTTAGTATGCCTTGTAATTTTTCCTTGGTAGCTGAACTGCAGTACATAGGCCTTTAGTCATGTGGTGATAAGGTGTTGGGGAAGGGGAAGCATTTTATAGCCCTGTGATCAGGACCGTTAGTAAGCCTGTGCCTCTGAACTACAAACTTCACAGTCTTTCTCAGTCCCTTCCTCCCTCAGGTGGAACAGGATGGCTAGAGTGCACTCAAATTGGGTATTTCCCTTCCCCCAGGTCAGTTAGGTGCTAAGACAACCCCAATAACTTAGGATCTGATAAAATAATTTCCCCTGAGGGCAGCGCTTGTTAAGAAGAACAAAATGCTCTGGCACATTTCAAAATGCTTCCTTTTGCTCTCCTCTTGCCAAAAGCATGAGGGAATTACTCTCTGATATTCACTGGGAATCTGGTTGAGATCCTGGAGGAAAAACTCACAGAAGTGTGGGTGCTCCCCTATGTCTAGGACTCTGGAGTTTTTAACTCTGAGACTTATACACTCTGAGCCTCCAGTAACTCAACAATTACGGTTCAGGTTCTCCTACCCCGACACTGGCTCCTGCAGAGGTTTTGCATGTGGTTCCCTCAGAGGTTTCTGCTTGAGGGTTTTGCTCTGGTAAATTGTGAATCTACTTATTCACCTCTCTGTCCAATTCTGGGGTAGTGGTTTGCCCTGTCACTTCACTTCCCTGATAGATCTAAGGAGAATTGTTGATTCTTCAGTTTTTTCAGCTTTTTACTTATCTTTACTTGGACTGGCATCTTCCAAGTTCCTTACATGCTGGACCAAGAACTCACAATGCTTGTTTTTCACAGTGGTATGCCTTATTAATTCCAAAACTACTGTATTTATTTTCTTGGTCTGAGCAAATAAATAAATATTCTATGGAAAATGAGGCCTAAGTTTCTAAATATGAGACAGAAGCTGAAAAAAGGAGTGGGAAGAAGTTAAAATAACTCTTGTAGTATTGGATTAGAATTGTTGGTCTCACTGTGAACTCAGTAGGTATATGTATGCACAAATACACATATCTAGATCTAGATGTAGACACAGAAGTAGAAGTAGATGTGTTGGCATATATACACATATTTCTTAGCTGTGTCCATTGAAAGGGCCTAGTACCTATAACATCTCAGAATCAGCCACTTACCACCTAGATATTGGTTCCTCTACATACCAATTTACAATAAGAGGAGCCAGAACTCCTTGGAGAAATCTCTAATTCCAGTGCTGAGACAGTGATATTTGTTGAATTGTGTCCTCCCAAAGTTCATATGTTGAAATCCTAACACCAAGAATCTCAGAATGTCACTTTTTTCGTAAATAAGGCCATTGCAGTGACAGTTAATTAAGACGAGGTCATTAGGGTGGGCCCTAACTTAGTATGACTGGTGTCGTTATAAAAAGGGAGAATGTGGGGCCAGCGCAGTGGCATAGTTGTTGAGTTGGCATGCTCCACTTCGGCGGCCTGGGGTTTGCAGGTTCAGATTCTAGGGGCAGACCTACACACCACTTATCAAGCCATGCTGTGGCGGCATCCCACATATAAAGTAGAGGAAGATGGGCACGGATGTTAGCCCAGGAACAATCTTCCTCAGCAAAAAGAAAAGGGGGATAACGTCATATGAAGATACAGAGAGGTGCATAGAGGGAAGATGATGTGAAGAGACATGGGGATAAGACGGACTTCTATAAGCCAAGGAGAGAGGCCTGGAACAGATCCTGTCATCACAGCACTCAGAAAGAACCTGCCCTGCTGATACCCTGATTTGGAGTTCTAACCTCCAGAACTACGAAACAATAAATTTCTGTTGTTTAGTCCACCCAGTGTGTGGTACTTTGTTATGGAAGCCCTGGCAAACTAATCCAGGCAGGGAAAGTATAAGATGAGCCTGGAATATCTTTGATTACAAAAAATAAGAAAATGTCAAAAAACGGGGATATGTCAAAGAGACACAGGGATCATCTTGAATATGGGATAATTTAAACTTAAAGAAAAAATTAATGATAGTAAAAAATTATAACCCATTGAATATTAAAAAAACCAATGAGTTTATACTGACATGAACAAATAAATGACTAAATAAAGGGAAAGTTCTTCTCTACAGAAGGATTCTACTAAAAATGTAGAAAAAATGATGATATTAAAAAATCTCCATTTGCCAAGAATTCAATAATAATTTTTTTTTTTCAGAGAAGAGAAGTCAATGTATATTAAAATGAGAAGGCAATAATATCATGGAAAATACTATATTTTCACAGTCTCAAAGTCTGTTCCCATAAAAAACTTACTAATTACAATAAGAAAAATAGTAACATTACAATGGAGAAATCTGGAAGACACCACCTTAACCAAGTGATCAAAATTAAGGTCACCAATAACAGGACAAATGGATATAATGTGCCTTCTGATATGTTGCACTGAGAAGGATGACATATCACTTCTGTGGCATTCCTATAAAAAATGCATAATGTAAATCTAATCATGAGGGAACATCAAAAAATCCAAATTAGGGGATGTTCTGCAAAATAACTAGCCTGTACTTCTAAAAAATGTTTAGGAGAGGACAGACAACGAAGGGCTGAGAATTGTTCCAGTTTAAAGATGACTAAAGAGATGTCACAACTTAATGCAACAAAGAGAGCATTTGTAGAACAATTAGCAAATTTGAATATGATCTACAGATTACATAACAGTATTGTATCAATGTTACTTTTCTGATTTTAATAAGTATATTTGGTCTTATAAAAATATCTTTGTTTCTAGGAGATACACACTGAAATATTTAGAGATAAAGGCACATCATATTTGCAACTTAAAAAATTTCAGGAGAAATTATATCAACATCTCTAGCTGTCTATTTATTCTATCAACCAATCTACTGGTCAAGAGAATGAACATTTGAGGAATTAACATTTGAGGAACCTAAGTGCAGTATACAAGCGAAATCTTTATACTACTTTGCAATTTCTATGTAAGTCTGAATTTATTTCAAAATGAAAAATGCTGTGCTTGGTAAGAGATAGGTAAAAAGGATGAGAAGAGGAGGAGTGAGGATTTGCAGTGTGTGGTATTTTGCTTGACTCACAGGATAGGTGGTGAATTACCAGAAAATTTCTGGCAAATAGAAGTTGTTGTGTAGATATTACGAATACAGAAGAAGGAGTGGTTTTAAGAGGCAAGATAAGTTATGTGTCACAAGCGTGAAATTTGTTCTATTCAGTAATCATTCTTTTTAGCTGCAGGAAAAAAATAGGTTGAATACTAAGCTAGCAGGTTTTCAATATCATCTTAGAATTATAATTAAAATATTTGAGAAGTTGCTCTTTTACAAGAATTAACTGAAACTTGCCTCACCCAGGTTAAGAAAAAAATAAGGTTATCACAGAGACACAATTCTAAGGGGAACAAAAATAGGTAACCTAATATAGTGGGAAAAGATCTATTAAGGTCGTTATTTAGTATGAAATTAGAAATCCAATTTCTGAGTCCTAGTATAGGCTGGAACAGCAGAAATCTTGAAAATGAATGATGACCATGTTATTAAAGGTGTTTTAACAGAAGGGCCTCTCTCAGGATATTGATATATATATATATATTTAGGCTAAATAAACCATATCTGAGTGGCGATTAATCATGATTCAGTTTTTAAGTGTGTTGTTTAGAAAACATTTCAATTAGTCATTTCAGTCTAGAAGCATATACCAGATCAAACCTCATATCCTGAGAAGTGGTCATCAGCGGGTTTTTACTGGTGGTGGCAGATTGAGGACGTACTTGAGTTTTGATCCAGCATGGGAACCACCTGAGTCGGTACTCTGGGGAAATGTATTCCTCTGATGCTACCAATATCAATGGATCTTTAAAATTTGCCACTTTGTAAACAAGTGCCTGGATAGCCACTCTTTTCAATATTTTTTTTTCTTTTATTCCTATTACCCACTCTCCACGTACACTCAGATAAGAACAAGATATTTTCTTTTCTCATTGAAGGCTACGTTACTATGCTTCATTAAATACAGCCTGGAGGTCCATCCCTCCATCCGCCACCCCCCACCCCTCAAAAAAGCTTCTGTAATAAGTCATAACACAGTTATTTACTATTCTTTGTTACTATTCTTTATTATATTTATAAAATATCTCTGCAAGTTAGATTATTATTTTTATGAATTTTATCACACTGTTGCTGATAGACCGCCTTGTATCAAATGCATTGAAAAGCTAAAATGCATTGAAAAGCTCCCAGTCCTTCACCTGTCTCTTCATGCCTAGTATTTCTACACACACTGATTCCCTCAGGGACTATTTAGATAGATACTGTGAAACTGGGAAGGTGCTGAGAGAGAAAAGCTTTCTTCTTCTGCAGTTTCTTGGGGAAATGAGTCGGATGGTTTGTGAAGCTGTTTTTCTTACTGTGTTGTTTTGTGCCACAAAACACCTTGTGGAATTAGTAAGCATATCTTCAAAAAAGAAAAAAAATCGAGTGAAGGGGTGTGTTGGATTCTCTTTTCCCTTTGGTGTCTTGTTTGTAAAGCCAGGCTGTACAAAAAGAGCTGAGATAGTTTTTCTTCTTCCCTGCTGCCTCTTTTAGACCCGTAAAGAAAACATTTTGCTATTGATCTGTTGCTTGTACCACCCGGAGCAACAGTTTCTATCTATAATTCCTTTGCAACAGTTCTCAGCTACCCAGGTTTACTCCTCTTTTCTTTATTTACCCTTATGATATGTGAATTTAGCCAGGGAGTGTCTTGTAATAGCCTCATGGTTTATTTCTAAAATGAAACATAAAACAAAACCGGGTAAAGGAATACTTCAGAGACTCCACTGATTCATGAGCTGGTAACCTTGTTGCTTAAGTCTAATCATTCTTTAGACACTTGCTTCTAAAATCTCTTATGCTTATTTGTTACTCCACAAATAAGCATGTGTTTGGTGTAGATTACTCCACTTAGTGTGTGGTAACAAAATAATTCTCCATACCACACACACACCATCCTTTACTCTTTTGAAAGCCTTTGCTCATATTATTTTGTGTGATCCTTACATAATTTTGACCTATGAAAATGATGTTCAGAAGACTGTGAGCTTCTCCATGGCAGAGAACCTGCTAAGAGGGCGATGTAGGTTCAGAGACTGAGCATTATCTCCCTTAGTCCCCACTGTCCTGTTGTCATGGGGTCACATGCCACTCCCCAGCACTCAGCTCTTTTGTGGTTCAGGGGAGAGTCTGTTCTGAGTCTCCTTGGAATTTATAGCTCTGTGAATCAGGAGACATGGCTTTCTCTTCCTGACATTATAGCACCAGTGTTGTAATGTTAGATTTTAGTTTCCTCACTTTTCAAGTGGGGAAAATATTTCTGTTTTTTGAGCATATGATCAGCAATGTTAATGGGAGATTGTATTAGATTCCAAGTTCTTGTTCTCATGGAGTTTGTAATCTCACAAGGAAAATGAGACACATGAAATAATAGCAAACAACACAAGACAAGTCACTCTTATCAGTAGCATTACCAACAGCAAGACCTTGTAACAGTTTTCTCTTTGACTCCCTGGATTACATAGAGAAGATAGAGGATAGTTTAATTCACAAGATAGTAACATTGTTTTTTGAAATTTTAAGGTGGTTATCAGAACAATCAGAGCCAGCTGACCCTGTTTATACACGCTAAAGATAAGTAAATTATATAAAGAGTTTTTTATAGATAATGCCCTTCCTACGTTATACCTACTGCAATCTCCTATAATTGGCTTCCTTTTCCAATTACCATAACCAGCATCTTCTTATAATAAAAAAATTATTGAAAAGAGAGTTTGTTTTTTTGGGAATTCCTCTTCTTCTCCCATTCTTTTCACTGATACTCAGTATTAGATATTGAGTGTTTCAAATACTAGACTTCTCCAATCATTCTGCATTACTTGGTGCACATTATGATATTTTAATTCCATGTATGTTTCCCTTAAGATCTAAAGTTATATACTCTTCATCCATAAAAATAGGGGAAGCTACATCCTTATCAAAAGGAAAAAACATTAAGAGTGTATAGTGGGTTGAATTGTGGCTCCCAAAATATATGTCCACATCTTAACCCCTAGAACCTGTAAATGCAAACTTATTTGGAAAAGCGAGTCTTTGCAGATGGAATTAAGTTAAAGATCTTGAGGTGAGATCATTCTGGATTAGCATGAGCCATAAATCCCACTGCGAGTGTCCTTATGGAAAACACAGACAGAAGAGGAAAGACACAGAGGAAAAGGCCATGTGGAGACAGAGACAGCCTTATGCAACCACAAGCCAAGGAATCACCAGAAGCTGGAAGAGGCAAGGAGGGCTACTCTTCTAGAGCCTTACGAGAGAGCACAGCTCTGCTGACGCCTTGATTTCTGACTTCTGGCCTCTAGAAGTGTGAGAATAAATTTCTGTTGTTGTAAGCCACTCAGTGTGTGGTGATTTGTTATGGCAGCCCTAGGAAAGTAACACAGAGGGTATTCCAAAAATTTAGCAGGAGATACAAAGGGTTAGTTAGATTGGGCAGGTGGGTGGGTGGAGATTCAACATAAAAACCTTGTAAGATAAAGAAAAAATTGAGAGAGATAAATTGGCTAAGAGAATAAAGACTTTTCTGCCCCTCAGTATTTGCACACACCCTTCCTCCTTTTCTCCTGTTACAGAAGAGTGCTCATCCACGGTGAGAGCTCTAGCTCCCATCCCTTCCCAGGGATTTCACTCTGACTAATATTCTCCCTCTGTGTCCTTTTTCACAGTCTCTTTCCTGTTAGCATTTAAATATATCCTGGTAAATTTCATCTAAAAACACAAACAAAAAGAAAACTTTGGTAAGATATTTTGAGAAACTATCCATATCTGTGCATATGAGTCTACTTCATTCTTTTATACTGCTGTATAATATTCTATAGTGTGTATATATCAACCTTTGTTTATTAATTTTATCAATTTCCCTTTTGACATTCCTATAATGTTTTATTATTGCCCTATTATAAAAAGAGTGGTGTGCCTCTTTCATCCATAGATAGGAATTTTGCATTGGGGTAGAAATAGATAGTGGTATTTTAGCTTATATGACATGCACATTTTAAATTTTAATATGCATTTGCCAAATTGCTTTGAAGAGTCTGTATCAATCTAGGTTCTCTCTGGCAGTATATGCTTATACCATTTCCCGTCTCTTTAATAAAATGTGGTATTATCCCATTTCAAAAAAAGGTAGCCACAGAAATGCAGAGTGATAGTATTTAATGGAGAAAAGAAGCAGTAAACCAATTAGATATTTTATTTTAGTATTTGCATCTGTATTTCAATGCACAGGAAATTCTAAAAGAATATATATCAAAGAGATTATTTTGATTCCCAAGGATAAGTAAGATAAAAGTTATTAGAACTAGGGAAGGGGATTGAGAATAGGTGTTTATCTGTGCTCATTTGCATATTTAAAGAAAAGCATATTCATGCATGACTTGTGATATTAAAAAGTATTTTAGAGAGGGATGTCAGCATCATGGTGGAGTGAGTTGTTACTTCCATCTCTCGCCTCTAAGTTACAACCAAATGGACATCCATTGACCAACAGAGGATTCCCTACACAGCACAACAGAAAGGCTAAGAGATCCATGCAGCTATATATCTGAAGGTAAGTGGACTGGACCCTCAGGAAGCAGTGGAACTAGGGGAGCAGTCTCTTCCCCCTCACCCTGCCACAGTTATCCAGGGCATGGATCCTCATGCTGAGGCCTGTATGGCTGTTAGTGGAGGTGAGGGTGGCCCAGCCTGCATGTGACTGCCTGTGGAGTGGTGGAAGTAGCCCTACCCACGTGACTGCCAGCAGAGAGGTGGTGGCAGTGGCAGCCTGACCTGCACAACTGTGAGTGGACTGAGTGGGAGCAGAAAAAGCAGCCAGTGTCCCCTCCCACCTGTGGCAGATGAAAACTGATCAAAAGCATCAGGAACCACAGCAGAACCAGTGACCCAGCCCCCAGTGGGAGCACTCCTGACAACAGTTCCACCAGCAGCAGGGGCCACATACAAGTCCCCTGGTCCCTGGGCCCCCACCAGCAACAGTGACACCCATGAACCCAGTGCCTGTGACAGCAGTGCAACCAGCACCCCGAACAACCCAGAAGCAGTAGCACAGGTGGTGCACAGGGCAGCAGCAGTCAAGCCCATAGAGAGTCAGTGGAGGAACATGAGACCCAGGTGACCCCTGGTCTCATGAATAGAAGCAGCAGAATTTCTCACAGCCTGGTGATCCCAGTTGTGTCACCTGAGACTGCAGTGACATCATAAGCAGCAAGGCACCAGCAACTCCAGAGGCACAAGTGGCACAAGGAGGACACTGACAATGCCTCTGGCAGAGGCAATAGGAGTGGAAAGTGCAGGCTCTCAAATACAACCAGAAGCAGATTGGAACCAAAGTAACCAAAGCTGTACCCAAATAAGAATAAGTGGCTACTACCACAAATGCACCAGCAGAGCATCAACTCATCAAACACCATGAAGAACTACAGTGACATGGCAGAACAGAAGGAAAATTACAACTCTCCAGAAACAAAACCTGAAGTGACAGATGATTACAATCTAACTGACAGAGAAGTCAAAATAGCTGTCATAAAGAAACTCAATGAGTTACAAGAAAACTCAGAAAGATAGTTAAGTGAGCTCAGGAATAAAATTAATGAACAGAAGGAGTACTTCACCAAAGAGATCGAAGCTCTGAAAAAGAAAACAAACAGAAATTCTGGAGATGAAGAACATGATGAGATAAAAAAAATAATGTAGAGGGGCCAGCCTGGTGGCGCAAGTGGTTAAGTGCATGCTCTGCTGTGGCGGCCTGGGGTTCGCTGGTTCAGGTCACAGGCGAGCACCGATGCACTGCTTGGCAAGCCATGCTGTGGTGGCTTCCCATGTAGAGTGGAGGAAGATGGGCATGGATGTTAGCCCAGGGCCAGTCTTCCTCAGCAAAAAAAGAAGAGGATTGGCAGATGTTAGCACAGGGCTGATCTCCTCACAAAAATGATAATAATAATAATAATGTAGAAAGCATTAAAAATAGACTAGGCCTTATGAAGGAGAGAATTAGTGAGCTCTAAGATAGAAACCTAAAAATGATTCAGGTGGAGGAGGAGAGAGAACTAAAATTTAAAAGAAATGAAAAAATTCTTCAAGAAATATCTGACTCAATTAGGAAATGTAATATAAGGACTATAGGTATCCCAGAGGGCGAAGAGAACGAAAAAGAAGCAGAGAGGTTATTCAAAGAAATAATAGCTGAGAACTTCCCAAACCTGGGGAAGGAACAGGACATGAAAGTACATGAAGCTAATAGAACTCCTAATCACATCAATGCAAAAAGACCTTCTCCAAGGCATATAATATTGAAACTGTCAAAAGCCAGTGACAAAGAAAAAATATTAAGGGCTGCAAGAGAGAAGAAAATAAACAACAAAGGAACCACCATTAGGCTTTCAGCGGATTTCTCAGCACAAACCTTACAGGCTAGTAGAGAGTGGAATGGTGTATTCAAAATGCTGAAAGACAAAAACTATCAGTGAAAAATACTCTAGCCAGTGAAATTATCCTTCAGATATGATGTAGAAATAAAAGCTTTCCTAGACAAACAAAAGGTGAGGGAGTTCATCACCACTAGACTCACCTCACAAAAAGTGTTGAAGGGAGCCTGCCTACCTGAAACAAAAAGGCAAAGTTGTATAAGCTTTAAGCAAGGAAATAAACAGATAAAATCAGAAAATTGCAGCTCTATATCAGAAGAGGTTAGCAAACACTTAATTATAACATAAAAGATAAAGGGAAAGAAAGCATAAAAAATGACTATAACCACTTCAAGTTGGTCACAAACTCACAACAGAAAAAAGAATACTTTGTGACAACAAAAATATAGAAAGGGGAGAGGAAAAGGGTGGAACCTGCATTGGCTAATAGGGATAAGAGGCTGTCAGAAAAAGGACTATCTCATCTATGAGGTCTTTTATACAAACCTCATGGTAACCACAAAACAAGAAATTAGAGCACAGTCACAAGTCATAAGTAAAGAGAAAACTGAAAAAACCATCACAGAAAACAACCAAACTGAAATGACAGAAAGAAATACAAGGAAAAAGAAACAATGGAAATATAGGACAACCAGAAAACAAGAGATAAAATGGCAGTATTAAACCCTCATATATAAATAATCACTGTATATGTAAATCAATTGAATTCACCCGTCAAAAGACACAGAGTGGCTGGATGGATTAAAAAACAAGACCTAACAATATGCTGTCTCCAGGAAACACATCTCAGCTCTAACAACACAGTTGTTCAGAGTGAAGGGATGGAAGAGGATATGCTGAGCAAATGGCAAGCACAGGAAAGCACGTGTAGCTATACTTTAATCAGACAAAGCAAACTTCAAGATAAAAAAGATAACAAGAGACAAGGATGGGCATTATCTAATGATAAAAGGGACATTCCATCAAGAAGACATAACACTTATTAATATATATGCACCTAACACAGTAGCACCAATGTATATAAAGCAAGCACAGACTAACCTAAAGGGAGAAATTGATAGCAACACAATAATAGTAGGAGAACTCAACACCCCACTTACATCAATGGATAGATCATCCAGACAGAAAGTCAACAAGGAAACAGTGGCCTTAAATGAAACACCAGACCAGATGGACTTAATAGATACATATATAGAACATTCCTTCCCAAAAGAGCAGAATACAGTCTTCTCAAGTGCACATGGAACATTCTTAAAGATAGACCGTATGTTGGGAAACAAAACAAGCCTCAATAGATTTAAGAAGATTGAAATCATATCAAGCATCTTTTCTGACCACAGTGTTATGAAACTAGAAATCAACTATAATAAAAAAGCTGGGATAGTCACATATATGTAGGGACTAAACAACATGCTACTGAGCAACCATTGGATCAATGAGTAAATCAAAGAAGAAATCAAAAAACACCTAGAGATGAATGAAAATGAAAACACAACATACCAAAACTTATGGGATGCAGAAAAAGTGGTACTAAGAGGGAAATTTATAGTGATACAAGCATACCTCAACAAACAAGAAAAATCTCAAATAAACAAGCTTACACTATACCTAAAGGAACTAGAAAAAGAAGAAAAACCAAAGCCCAAAGTCAGAAGAAGGAAAGAAATAGTAAAAGGGCAGAAATAAATGAAATAGAGACTAAAGCAACAATAGAAAGAATCAATAAAACTAATAGCTCATTCTTTAAGAAGATAAAAAAAATTGACAAACTCTTAGCCAGATTCACTAAGAAAAAATGAGAGATGACTCAAATAAATAAAATCAGATGAAAGAGGAGAGATTACAATAGACACCACAGAAACACAAAGGATTATAAGAGATCACTACGAAAAGCTATGTGCCAACAAACTGGATAACCTAGAAGAAATGGATGAATTCTTATAATCATACAACCTCCCAAAACTGAATCAAGAAGAAATAGAGAATCTGAATAGACCAATCACAAGCAAAGAGATTGAAACAATAACAAAAAACCTCCCAAATAACAAAAGTCCAGGACCAGACGGCTTCCCTGGTGAATTCTACCAAACATTCAAAGACTTAATACCTATCCTTCTCAAACTCTTCCAAAAAATTGAAGAGGAGGGGAAGCTTCCTAACTCATTCTACGAAGCCAGCATTACCCTGATACCAAAACTAGACAAGGACAAGACAAAAAAAGAAAATTTCAGGCCAATATCGCTGATAAACATAGATGCAAAAATCCTCAACAAAATATTAGCAAATCAAATACAACAATACATTAAAAGGATCATACACCACACTCAAGTGGGATTTATTCCAGGGATGCTGTGGTAGTTCAGCATTGGCAAATAAATCCATGTGATACACTACATTAACAAAATTAAGAATAAAAATCACATGATCATCTCAATAGATGCAGAGAAAGCAATTGACAAGATCCAACATCCATTTATGATAAAAACTCTCAATAAAATGAATATAGATGGAAAGTACTTCAACATAATAACCACATATGACAAACCCACAGAGAACATCATACTTAATGGAAAAAAACTGAAAGCCATTCCTCTGAGAACAAGAACAAGACAAAGATGCCCACTCTCGCCACTCTTATTGAACATAGTACTGGAAGTTTTAGCCGGAGAAATTAAGCAAGAAAAAAAAATAAAAGGGATCCTAATTGGAAAGGAAGAAGTAAAACTGTCACTGTTTGCAGATGACTGATTTTATACATGCAAAACCCTACAAAATCTACCAAAAAACTAGTAGAAGTAATAAAAGAATACTATAAAGTTTCAGGATACAAAATCAACATACAAAAAACACTTGTGTTTCTACACACTAACAACAAAATAGCAGAAAGAGAAATTAAGGATACAATCGCATTTACAATTGTAACAAAAGGAACAAAATACCTTGGAATAAATTTAACCAAATTTAAATTTAACTTAGTGAAATATCTGTACACCGAAAACTATAAAGCACCCTGAAAAGAAATCAAAGACGACACAAAGAAATGGAAAGATATTAAATACTCATGAATTGGAAGAATTAACTTAGTTGAAATGTCCATATTACCTAAAGCAATCTACAGATTCAATGCAATCCCAATCAGAATCCCTATGACATTCTTCATGGAAATAGAACAAATAATCCTAAAATTTATATGGAACAACAAAAGATCCCAAGTAGCCAAAGCAATCCTGAGAAAAAGAGCCAAATTGGAGTTATCACACTCCCTGAATTCAAAATATACTACAAAGCTATAGTGATCAAAACAGCATAGTAGTGGCAGAAAAGCGGACACACAGATCAATGGAACAGAATTGAAAGCCCAGAAATAAAACCACACATCTATGGACATCTAGTCTTTGACAAAGGAGCCAAGAACATACAATAGAGAAAGGAAAGTCTCTTCAATAAATGGTGTTGGGAAAACTGGACAGCCACATGCAAAAGAATGAAAGTAGACCATTATCTTATAGCACACACAAAAATTAACTCAAAATGGATTAAAGACTTTAATGTAAGATCTGAAACCATAAAACTCTTAGAAGAAAATACAGGCAGTATGCTCTTTGACATCACTGGTGTCTTTTCAAATACCAAGTCTTTTGTCTTTTCAAATACCAAGTCTACTCAGGCAAGGGAAACAAAAGAAAAAATAGACAAATGGGATTACGTCAGACTAAAAAGCTTCTGTGCACCAAAGGAAACCATCAACAAAACAAAAAGACAACCCACTGGCTGGGAGAGAATATTTGCAAATCATATATTTGACAAGGGGTTAATTTAAAAATTATATAAAGAACTCATAAAACTCAACAACAAAAAAAAATGAACAACCTGATCCAAAAATGGACAGAGGATATGAACAGATATTTTTCCAAAGAAGATATACAGATGCCCAACAGTCACATGAAAAGATGTTCAACATCACTAATTATTAGGGAAATGCAAATCAAAACTACAATGAGATACCACCTCACTTCTGTCAGAACGGCTGTAATTAACAAGACAAGAAACAACAAGTGTTGAAGAGGATGTAGAGAAAAGGGAACCCTCATACACTGCTGGTGGGAATGTAAACTGCTTTAGACATTATGAAAAACAGTATGGAGATTCCTCAAAAAATTAAAAACAGAAATACCATATGATCCAGCTATTCCACTTCTGGGTATTCATCCAAAGAACATGAAATCACTAATTCAAAAAGATATATGCACCCCTATGTTCATTGCAGCATTATTCACAATAGCAAAGACGTGGAAGCAACCCAAGTGCCCATCAATGGATGAATGGATAAAGAAGATGCGGTATATATACACAATGGAATACTACTCAGCCATAAAAAAGACAAAATAGGGCCATTTGCGACAACATGAGTGGACCTTGAAAGTATTATGCTAAGCGAAATAAGGCAGAGAAAGACAAATACTGTATGATTTCACTCATATGTGGAAGATAAACAAACACAGATAAGGAGAACAGATTAGTGGTTAACAGAGGAGAAGAGGTTAGGGGGAGAGTGAAAGTGGTAAAGGGGTACATATGTATGGTAATGGGTAAAAACTAGACTATTGGTGGTTAATGTGATGCAGTCCATACAGAAACTGAAATAAAATAATGTACACCTGAAATTTACACAATGTTATAAACCCATATAACCTTAATAAAATAATTAAAAAAAAATATGAGAAACAGAAACTCAGAGAGGTCAAGAGACCTACTCAGATAACACCTCCAGAGTGAGAACACAGATTTGCTTTATTCCCAGACTAGTCCTTCCTCTCTCTGCCTAAACTTCCTTTGTGATTAAAACCAACTGAATTGTTCAGTTGGCTGTCACCATCTTGATGGCTAAACTATTTGTGACAATTGTCTCTTTCCTTGAGAATTCATTCAACCATTATTCTATGATATTGATTGAGCACCTACCACACACCAGGACTGCTGAGGATACAGCAGTATGTGAAGAAAACAGAGCCCTGCCCTCCTAGAGTCAGCATTCTAGTGGAGGAGACAGATGATAAACAGCATAAATGAGCAAAACGTGTAGTATGCAAGATGATGATAAGTGTTTTGAAGAAAAACAAGGCAGGAAAAGGAAATTGGGAATAAATTTATATTTTTGTGTTGAAGGGAAAGTGTGGGTAGAATCTTGAGCAGTAGCCAGAAACGATATCACAGAAAAGGTGACATTTGTGTGAAGACCTCACGTAGTAGAGAGCCATACAATCCATTTCCTTCATGACTGTGGAAAATCTTAGCTTTCTTCCTTGTGGAGAAAGCTAAGATTTTCCATATATCTCTCCTTCATCTTCTATAAGTGGTCAACTCAACCAGATGAACATCCTGATGTCGGAGTTCTTTCTTTTACCCAAAATATTTGCAGCCATCAGAAGGGTTCCTTTTATGTTGTACATCTAGGTGTAAGTGATTATAGCCACTGTAACTCTGCCCATGAGAAATGGAAATGGACTCAGCCGGCATTGGAGAGCTGGGCAGGGAAACTGGATTTGTGTCAGCTGAGCCAGGGCCTGATTTTCTGTTTATTCTCTGCCCATGGATTAAGCTTAATCTACAGGGCTTGGATGAACCACAGTTTGAGAGCTCTCTGCCACTTGGAAACACATTATCATGAGACATGGAAAGCAGAGAACAGGAGAAAAGTCATTTGTTTTCTTGAAAAAGAAGGAGTTTTCTGACAAAGACCACACCCTTGAACATCTTTTGAAAGAAAAGAATTCTAAATGAGCTCAGGAGTTTTAACCATTAACTTACTTTTATTGTAGTTAGAGGAGAGCTAGCTTTGTGATTGTTAATTTTCTCATGTTTTGGATAATGTTAAATGAAGAAAAGATTCTTGTCTTCTGACAAAAAATTTCAAGAATCTCTGTGTATCTACCATAAACAAGCATAAATGTGAGACTTGTAACCAAAAACACTTTGCATATGGATGCATAAACTACATATCGACAGATAGCTACCCTGGGGATAACAAATTCCCCTCAGAGGCTTTTGGATTTTCTTTATACGTCTTTGTTACAAAAGTTCTGTTATTTCAGAGGAAAAGATATCTTCATCAAATTCTCAATGCCGTCTTCACTTATTCATTCATTCATTGCAAATATTTATTCAGTGTATATTATGTACCAGGCACTGAACTAGACAGTCTATGCGATAAGTTCTAGAACTACCTTTTCTATAGTTTGTGTATTTCCTTATTTCTTAAGGATCAAAATCAGCTGTAATTAGATGCTTATTGGACATTGCCTAATGCACAAATACAACTTTATGTATTAATACATTACAAAATATAGTGATGTATGAACTGTGTGTAGTATCATCAACTTCTGGGGGGGGCACGATTAAGTCTGAATTAACTTAAGTGTTAACTTAAAGGGTAGAGAATTACTATGCAATGTAAGTGTACCTCACTTTAAGAGATAGGCTATCTAAATAAACAAGTCAATTAGGAGGGCAGTGATATTATTAAGTAATAAAATGTTTCAATAATTTCAATTTTATAAATAGACTCTACATTATAATATTATAGTGCTAAAAAGGATATCGAATCTGTTTTCAGCCAAGGCATAGATATTTAGGATCCTTAAAAATGTTGATAACAGAACTTCCATTTATGGAAAGATGAAGTAGACATACTTTTCCATTTCCTTCTGCTAAATACAACTAAAAACTCTAGACATTATATATAAAACAAACATAAGGAGACTCTGAAAGGTGAACAGAAGAAGGAAGACCAGCAAGGGATCTTAGGACCCAAGGAATGACACAGCAGTGAGTTTGCTGAATTTTTTTTCCCTCATATATCCCAGGTTTATTGTCAAAGAAGCCAGCAATCTAGAAACACCAATGGGTGCAGATGAAAACAGCCCCAGCAAAAGCCTGTTCTCTGCTACCAAAGGACCAAGAAAGGCACAGAAGATTTTTAGAGGACAATTGCGCTACTCTACTCTTGGACCCATCAGAGAACACCAGCCTCCACTACTTCCCGTCTCCTCTAAGGCTTGGGGAGGGGGGGAGCTAAGAAACACTTGTGAAAGTCACAGCCCAAGGACACAGGCCCACTAAAAGACAGATTTAATCTTAAGATCATAGGAGAAGTCTTCTTAACGCCACACCAACAGGTCTCCAGGATAATGACAGTGGTGCTGAACACAGTGCAGTCTATACAGAAACTGAAATATAACAATGTACACCTGAAATTTACACAATGTTATAAGCCAATATGATCTCAATAAAATAATAATGAAAAAGTATTTTAAATCTAAAATCATATTGATTGTCAGATGGCCTATATCTTTCATGCCATTAGGAAACAAATGGTGCCAATGAAACTGTGATACAATGACTTATTTTCACCTGGAATATTTTATTTTATGCTTAATAAATGAGTCCTTTAAGAATTCTTGTACATAGTTATTTATATCACACTGCTTTTTACAGTGTTATTTTTATACTACACTGGATTTTTGTATTATACTGCGTTTTTGTGCATCTCTGTGAACAAACTAACATTTAATTTTAATGCCTAATTATAATGTAATACTTTCTTTAAGACATTAAACAACATGTGGTATCAATGATGCACATAACTCAACTGAAGTGATATCAATATGCTCAGGCAAAGAAGAGCATGCCACATCAGTTATCTGGCATCTGATGACTGTGATTGTAAGGTGTATTTGTTTTCCAAAACTTACAAAAAGGTTCATCTTAGGATTTATAAATCCTGTAATAATAATAATTTTAAGAATCCTCCCATGACCCAATTCTTCCTTCTAGCCCAATCTGTGTCCATCCTACATAGACAAGGTTATTGAAATACTTGTCTATTCCTACTTGCTCTATGTTCCGACTTCCCCAACTCACTTATTTATCAACCCACAACAATGTGACTCTGCACCCCATACTATTTTGAAACTGCTCTTTCCAGGGTCACTCATGACCTCCTTTTCACAAAAACCATAGGAAATATTTCAGTCCTCATCTTGCCTAACTTCACTAGCATTTGACTTGAATGACCTCTGTTGTGAAACCATACATTCATTTCTGGTTCTCCTTCTCTTTCTCTGACTGCTCCTTTACTATCTTTATTCAGGTCCCTCTTTCTTTTTCCCCCCTTTGAGGATGGTGTTCATAGCATTCTATTTAAAGCTGTGCACTCCTTATAACACTAGGTATAGCAAGCGAGAACCAAGCAAATAATATATATGTATGAAATGAACCAGTAAAATAGTGTAGATAGTGTTGTAGATTGTAACCAAGTAGAGAATGCATGACCTGATTAAAGACATTCAAATTCAATAAGTAGAGGCTGGCCTGGTGGGATAATGGTTGGCTTTGCGTGTTCTGCTGCAGTGGCCGGGGGTTCACCGGTGCGGATTCTGGGCGTGGACCTACTCACCACTCATCAAGCCATGCTGAGGCGGCGCCCCACATCTAGAAGACCTACAACTAGAAGAACTAGAAGGACCTACAACTAAGATATACAACTATGTACTGGGGCTCTGGGGAGAAAAAAGAAAAAGTGGAAGATTGGCAACAGATGTTAGGTCAGGGCCAATCTTTCTAAAAACAAAACAAAACAAAACAAAAAACAAATTCAATAAAGAAAAAAAGTAAATTACAGGCCAAAGAAAACAAATCTGCTCTGCTGGCTGGATTTGCTATTGCATTCCTTGCAGTTTCCTCCTTCTTTCTGTGCCATCTCATCCAGTCTCCTGGTTTCAGTTACCGTCTATACTCACTCTTATTATTCTCAAATCTGTACTTCAAAATTTCTTGTCTGATTGACACTCTTATCCATCTGATTATTGGACACCGTCATTTTAAGTTACACAAGGAACCATTCCTTTTTCTAAAACTTTGCCCAGCTGATCCATTGACAGGTTCTCTCTAGTCAGTTCATGGTGCATCCTGACTGCCACTACTGGAGTCTAAGTGACCATCTTCTCTTGCCCTTTAGTGTGCCAACTGCTCTCCTTGAACCCAATCATGTTCTTCTTAAAACAATGTTTGATGCTTTTCCTTTTGTTTCTTTCATCAGATCATACTTTTTCACTGCTGGTGTTTCCCATCCTGGAGTCCTCTGTTCTCCACTCCTTCTCTTGACTTGCTGTATTCTGATCTCAGCTTGAATTTCTTTTCCTCTAGGAAGTCTTAACTGACACTTGCCCCTCCTTACCCCCAATGCCTTTCTAGGGTGGACAGCACTGCCATGTGCTTTTTCAGCTCTTTTGGTGTCCCTATCATGCCCTTATTCTATCTCACTTTAATTACATGTGTAGCTGTCTGTCTCTCATAATTGGTTCTCCTGAGTCCTTTGAGAGGCTCAATCATAACCGGGTACCTAGCTCCTAATATAATGCATATCACTTAGGAGATACTCTCTCCATATTTGCTGAATAAACAAATTATGAGTTATTTTATTCCCATTTCTTATAAATATTAGAACTCTGCATGCTTTACATTGTCTCTTTATTAGTATAAGAGAAAATTGATATGTTATAGATTAGCACTTGTCATGGTAAGATTTCATGAATTAGAAAGTAAATTTGGCCTGGACATATGAAGAATGTTTTTTTGAGTAGATTTAATATAGACTTATGTACCTCATAGGGCTGCCATGAAGATCACATGAAATAAACAATATGAAAGCATCTTAAAATTGTACATGTTTCTTATGGCTGAGTGAAACGATGAAATCCAGCCATTTGTGACAACATGGATGGACATTGAGGGTATTATGCAAAGTGAAATAAGTCAGAGGGAGAAGGTCAAATACCGTATGATCTCCCTCATTAAGTAGTAGATAATAACAACAACAAACAAACACATAGAGACAGAGATTGGATTGGTGGTTACCAGAGGGGAAGGGGGGAGGGAGGAGGGCGAAAGGGATAATTAGGCACATGTGTGTGGTGATGGATTGTAATTAATATTTGGGTGGTGAACATGAGAACATGATGTGATCTATGCAGAAATAGAAGTATAACGATGTATACCTGAAATTTATACAATGTTATAAACCAATGTTACTGCAATAAACAAAAAAATTAAAAAAAAAAGTCCATGTTATTCAAATGATGATGGTTATTATAACTAAGTTACTGGAAAGAAATACTGGAAACTAGTATACTGGAAAAAAATCAAAGAATTAAAAGGTAAAATCTCTGAATAATCAGAGCCCATTCTTACTATCCGCAAATGTGAAACATTTACTGTGAGCCCGTAAATGTGAAAGCTGGGGAATAAGGAGGAGATGAAGGAAACATGGTTCCTGCCTTCAACACTTTACATCTTTGTATGATGGGTTGGTCAGCTAGAAAAAAAAATGAGAATCATAATTTTCTACTTTATCTTCTAAGCCTATTTCTTTTTAAAAATCGAATTTATTGAGGTAGAATCACATGTAATAAAATGTAACAATTCTAGTGTACATTTCAATTAGTTTGCAAAAGTATTATCAATGGTAACTGTCAACACAATCAAGATGCAGAGCATTTCCATCATTGTTAAGAGAGTTCCCTCTTGCTCTTTTGCAGACAAAGTCCCATTAGCAAGCCCCAGACCACGTTATCAATCTGCTTTCTGTTAACAAAAATTAATTTTGCTTGTTCTAAAATTTCATACAGATGGAATCATATAGTTTGTATTTTTTCATGCCTGGCTTTTTTCAATTAGTATACTGTTCTGAGATTCATCTATATTAGTGTATGTATCAGTAGTTTGTAATTTTAACGGTTGAGTAATATTCCAATGTATGGACATAACACAATTTGTGTATGAATTCATCTATTGATGAATGTGTGGTTACTTCCAGTTTGGCACTGTTAGAAATAAAACTGCTGTAAACATTTGTGTATGAGTTTTTGGGAAGACATATGTTTTCCTTTCTCTTGAGTAAGTAGCTAGGACTAAGATTGATGGATCACGTGATAAGTGTCTCTTAAACTTTACAAAAACTGCTGAACAATTTTTTAAAGTTCTTGTACAATTTTGCATAGCAGTCTATAATCTATGAAAATTCCCTTTGCTCCACATCCTCTTAAACATTTGACATTGTCAGTCTTTGTCATTTTAACCATTCTTGTGTGTATAGTGGTTGCCCATTAAGGTTTTAATTTTCATTTTCTTGATATATAATGATGTTGGATATCTTTTCATGTATTCATTGGCCATTCTTCTATCTTCTTTAGTGAAATACATTTGCAAGTCTTTTGCCCATTATTTATTTATTTACTTTTTTTGTGAGGAAGAGCTAACATCTGTTGCCAATCCTCCGCATTTTACTGAGGAAGATTGGTTCTGAATAACATCTGTGCCAATCTTCCTCTATTTTTTTGTATGTGGGATGCCACCACAGCATGGCTTGACGAGTGGTGCATAAGTCTGTGCCCAGGATCTAAACCTGCGAACCCCAGGTCTCCTAAGAGGAGTGTGTGAACTTAACCACTACGCCACCAGGCCAGCACCTTGCCCACTTTTTATTGTGTTGTTTGGCTCCTCCTCCCCCTCCACCCTTCCTCCTCCCTCTCCCTCCCTCCTATCTCCTTCTTCTCCTTCTTCTTTCTCTTGTTGAGTTCTAAGAGTTCATTATATATTCTGGATTCTAGTCCTTATCAGATGTATGTATTGCAAACAGTTTCTGCCAATGTGCCTAGCCTTCTTGTTTTCTTAATAGTGGGCTTGGAAGAGAAGTTTATTTTGTTGAAATTGAATTTATCAAACTTCTTATCCAAGAAACTTTACTGCTTCAATGTTGTAAAGATTTTTGTACTAGATTTCTTTTAGAAGTTATAGTTTTAGCTTTTATATTTTGATCTATTATCCAATTAGACTTAATTTTTGTGTATGGTGTGAACTAAGTTTGAGGTTCGTTTCTTTTTTATAGGATATCCATTTATTCCATCTTATCCTTTTCCTATTCAATTACCTATTTCTGGAATCTCTTTTCTGCTCTACTTATCTATCTGACAATCCTTCCTCTCTTGATTTTTTAGCTTTATAGCATATCCTGAAGTGTGGTGGTGTAAGTTTTCTAGCATTCTTCTCCTTTCCCAAAATTGTTTTACAGATGAATTAGGGGAGAATTGACATTTTAAAACCAATAATTTTATGTACTGTAATGTATCATCATATTCTGAAGAACCACTCAGAACTTCTCAGCAATTTATCACTTACCTATAGTTATTTGTTTCTGTAGACCTGAGAGTAAATTTAATAAACCTTGTCTTGGCTGTGGGAACAGTACTTTCTGTCTGTGGGTCTTGTTTTTCCATTCCAATTCTATGACTTTGAGAAATTCTTACCCAATTCCTGGGATTGGTAATCTCAGGGCACAGCCCTACCCCCTTTCTCTACCACGTGACCAGGCTGGGCCAACCATAGAATTGGACCCACTGTCCATAATGATAAGATGGACAATGCGGCTGTAATGTTGGATGTGCTGTTGGAGTAATAGAAGAGACTGTCTCTTCCTTTCCTTTCGGGTCATGAGCTAACAGGATGTGGTGCTGAGGCTGACATCTATCAACCATCCTATTACGAGGAAAGTGCCTATAGATGCAGAGTGAATGAAAAGAAACAAAGAAGAACTAAAAGAAGAGTAGAACCAAAAATTAGAGACCGTGAGAAAACCAATGACAAAGTGTAATTCCTAGATCATAGAGTGCCTGAGTCACTCATGGGCAGTCAATATTTTTCCTTTTTGCTGAAGCTAGTTTAAGTTAGGGGTTGACATTTATAAACCCTAAAATATCCTCTCTGACATCGATTAGTAGACTTATCTCTAAAAACATTATGTTGAAATAATATTTCAAGTATTTTTAAAATTGCATTAGAAAAGAGATGTGTTTTTTTTTTTTCCATTTTTCAATTTAACCTAGTATAGTGTTTCTCTGAGTGTGTCTATATTATTAGCTATTCTGGGAGGAAAAAAAATAAAGAAAGTGGGGATTAGTGCCAATAACTGTGGGATAATCTGAGTTAAGCCAATTTGACATTTCCTTGTTGAAGGTCGTCTAAAAACCTTTAGTTGTTGTGTGCATGGGAAATATCAAAGTGTTTACCAAACATTTCTGGAACTCTTTATTTTACGTAAAATCTCATGAAAGAGAATTTCTAACGGGTAAACTCTGAACTCAATAGCAAAAAAACCCAAATAATCCAATTAAAAAATAGGATCTGAACATACATTTTTCCAAAGAAGATCTATGGATGGCCAACAGGCACACGAAAAGATGCGCAAACGTCATTAATTATTAGGAAAATGAAAATCAAAACAGCAATGAGATATCACCTCATGCCCTTTGGAAAGGCTATTATTAAAAAGACAAGAAATAACAAGTGTGAGAGAGGATGTAGAGAAAAGGGAACCCTCATACACTGTTGGTGGAATGTAAACTGGTACAACCACTATAGAAAACAATATGGAGATTCCTCAAAAAATTAAGAATAGAACTACAATATGATCCAGCTATTCCACCTCTGGGTATTTATCCAAAGAACATAAAAACACTAATTCAAAAAGATATTTGCACTCCTATGTTCATTGCAGCATTATTTACAACAGCCAAGACTAGGAAACAACCTAAGTGCCCATGAATGGATGAATGGATAAAGAAGATGTGGTATAGATATACGATGGAATACTACTCAGCCATAAAGAAAGATGAAATCTTGCCATTTGTGACAACATGGATGGACCTTGAAGGCATTAAACTACGCCAAATAACTCAGATGGAGAAAGGCAAATACCATACTATTTCACTCGTATGTGGAAGATAAAAACCAACAACAACAAACAAAAACACATAGACAGAATAGATTGGTGGTTCTCAGAGGGGAAGGGGGTGCTGGGGGAGAGCAGACGGGGGTGAAAGGCACACGTATATGGTGATGGATGGCAAGTAGACTTTGAGTGGTGAACACAATGTAGTCTACACAGAAATAGAAATATAATAAAGTACACTTGAAATTTATATAATGTGATAAACCAATGTTAATACCAATTAAAAAAAGAATAAACAAATATCCACACATTACTACTAAAAAAATAGATTGTAAAGTAGAACATTTTGAAATTGCTGGAGTTTTTTTTATTACTTTCCAAGTAAAGTTTAATTCTTAACAATAAATCCTATTGGTTTGAATTAAATCCATGTACACCAAATTTATAACTATATTAAATTACAACACAGCACTTTATAATTAACTGTAGAATGAATATGAATTTTGTAAATATAATTAAGGAAAAAAGAAGAAAATAAATTTATCTCTAATTTTTAAAACCGTTAGCATTTTGGCACAGTTCTTTTATTTTTCCCCACATTTTACTTAGATATTTCTCTAGGATTGGATAGTAGCCTTATTTTGGTACAATGGCTTATAGAATAAACTTGATAGCCTTTTTTTTAAAAAAAAACATTTTCTATGTTTTTCAGATTCTTAATAAGAATTTATTCCTCTGTTGGTTTGGTAACTCAAGTCTTCTCAAAGTCTTTGGAAACAGAGATTGGTATAGGTAAACTCATTATTTTTAAAGGTAATTTTTTAAATGCTTGCATTCAATTTTATAACATCTGTTTAAACTCACCTCATCTAATTAACTGATTTATATTTATACCAAACTTACCTTTCACTAATTCATATTATTGAGTCCTGGATTTTCCTTTCAGTCTGTTGGAACAGTAGATGAATAGAGTGATTGTGGCATTCCTGCATATCTGAGTGTCTTTCTGTTCCCAGGCAGGTAGCTTTAGTGCCATGCCTAAGAGTAGTGTGTGTGCTGGATGAGCTCTGGGATCTGGCTGTTTGTGCTTAAACCATGTTTCCACCATTTATTAGCTGTGCGAGCAAGTTTTTCCATCTCTCTGTGTTCTGGTTTTCTTATCTGTGAATCGAAAGTGATAATAATAATCACTTATTCAGTATTTACCATTTGTGCAACACACAATTATAAATATTTAACGTGTACTAGATATAAAATACTTGATTCACAGCATTTTTTTCCTCAATTAATATTTTCATCATTTTTTGTCACTCAGCAGTGCCAAGGAAAATGAGTGAGTTTTCATCTTTTTATAAATACTTTATATTTTTCTTCATTGGAACTCATGGGATTATTTTTAACTCCTTTAATATGAACAAGTTGCCAAAATTTGATTGACTATAGATGAATTTCATCACAGATTCTGGCTAGGAATCATAGTTTTTTTTTTTTTTGATTTGTAGGCTTGTCTTTTCTCGGCTCCAATTGTTAAATAATATGTGTTTATTTCCTCTTTTCTAGCTTGCTTTATTTCTTCCAGTAAATAACCATATTTCTAAATTTGTGTGTGTGACTTTCTTATCTATCACCTTCCTTCTATATTTTCTTATATTTTCCATGTATTTGTTTAATTTATTTATTCATTCATTCAGAGAGAGAGTGTAGTAAAGTGGAAACATAGACTCTGTAATCAGGGGAACCTGAATTTGAATCGTGGTATCACCATTTACAAATTGTGTGATCTTAGACAAATCATTTAACCTCTCTGATCCTATTTTTCTAAAATACAGAGAAAGGGACAAATTGAGAAAACTTATGAATTCTTTTTAGCAGAGCAATTAAATATTTTATATGGCCCGTAAATTATTTTCTGAATGCATATTGTTGGATATTCCTATTGCATTCACCCTCTTTTAGTACCTCATTACTGACATTCATTGCCTACACATGCATTTGGCAACAATACACCAACTGGCGTTCCTCACCCCAACTCTTGCCTCTAAAATCCATACTTGATCATTGCAGACTCATTCGCCCAAATATTATCTTTTGGATGCCCTTTATACAATTAAAATGGATCTCCAGAACAATGTGAACATTATCCCCTCCTCCTTTTCTATCATTTTTCTTGACTCTCCAATGTTAATTTTATGTTCCTTTTATCTATAATGCTTCACCTTCATCTCCACTGTCGCTAAAATAGTACTTTGCATATATGTTTGTTGACATGAATTAACGAATGGGAAATCTAGCTTGATCCGTTTCTACTAAAGAAATTTTTGTACATGCCATACTAAGTGTGCATGTCATACCAACTCCCCCTCCCTTCTCAAAGATTATAAAGTTTGAGAGGGAAGAGATATAGGATGTTTTGTTCAATGACACATATTCCTGAAAAAATTGCTAAAATAAAAGTCAAGATGACAGGTTCTTGTGGTGTGGTTTACCTGTGGCCTTAGGTTCCCTATCATAATTTCAAGATGATAGGATACAAGATTTCTAATTTCCATTGCTGCACCAAAATTTGGAGATTTTTCATTCTACACGTCCAACAATATTTAGACTTGACAATATCTTGAAAGCAAGGTGCACAGTGAATATTTATGGAAATAAAATGCTAATATGTTTCCAAGTATTTTTTTTTAAAAAGAATGATAGACAAGAATTTCAGGATCTGTGTGTTTGGTGAACTTTTGTTCTCTTATATGGAAACTCAGTAGTGGGAGGATTTTAGGATTTATAAATTTCAACACCCTAATTTTAGAGATGAGGTTGAGTAAAGTGGGTCTCAAGTTGTGACTTGGTTAGGATGACACAGTTAATCAGTAGAAAACAGGAACCAGAGCCAGGCCTCTTGCCTTTAGAGCCACAGCCTTTTTCGTTTCCTAAAGCTTTGAGTTCCAAGAGACAAACCAATGAGTGCAATTATTTTCAGCAGGTAGTTATGTTTATATATAAAAATATCTTTTACTTATTCTTAAATTTTTTAGTGTGTCATTAAGGAGATACAAGAACAGAACTGTTAATTTTTTTTAATTCAGAATATTTTCTTAGTGATTCCAAACTGGCTCAGCCATGTGTTATTGTTATGGAATAGATAATAAGTGTGTCAGTATAGAATTAGTTGTTATAAAGGCTTTTTAGCAATAAGAATGAAAGGAATGGCCTTCTGTTAATAATCTTGGGATGTGGTTAATGCAGGGGCATACAGGTAGGTTCACAAATTGAAAAAGGGAACAATCTACTTTTTCTTGCCCACCAACTGAGAAATCATTCTAAAAGGCATTTCAGAGGTGGTAGTGAGCTGCTTCTGCATCTCACAGGCAAGAAAGATTTTTTATTTTTTTTAACTTTTAGTGACATTGGTTGTAGTTGAGAAATTATTTGAAGTCAACCAGATGGAAGAGAATGAGACCTGCTACCTAGCAGAGAAAGGTTCTTCCCACACTACCTGCCTGAAACCATAATCCACAAAACCAAGCCATCAAGAATGGTGGAGATATTGGTTGCAACAGGTTTTCCCCAGAATTCTGTAGCCCCAGTGTTTTGCAGGGACAGTGTGTGGTGCTGGAAGTAGCAATACCAGCAGAAAAAGGGATCTCTGCAACAGATAGATAAGACATTCTAGTTTTCTCTCCATAATTGAGACTGAACTCTTGCAATGACTAAGTGGAGCTGGAGTTCTTGAACTAATCACAGGGAGAGGATAAAGACGTTCTCATGATGAGGGAGAAGTGGGTATATGATTGGAATAAGAAATAAAAGACAAGTGGTGTTATTTTGTTCACCGAATTGGTAAGATGTACTTCTTTTGGACCTTATTGAGAGGTTAATATTCATGAGTGCTATTGCAAACTGAGGTCAAAGTACGCTGTATATAATACTGTCAGCTTTGAACTGTTTTGAAATAATATCTTCATAGAAAATCTAAAGAGGTGGGCTTCATTTACAGCTTCCTCACCATGATTGTGCATATCACTTTCATTCATTGGTTCTGATATTTTCAAAATTTGGATGCCTTACCCGCTTTGTACCAAGTAGTACTTATAACTGATTTGAGAGCTCTGAGTTCTTCTGAAGTTAAGGAATTTTTACATCAACATTATTATTTAGGTCCATTATTGTGATAATCTCATGAACTTTGGGTAATTGAAACATAACACTTTTCCAAAAATTTCTCGTAGCTTTTCACTTAAAGGTTACTGTTATGTAAATGGAGTCAAACTCTGGAAATAGTTTATACTAAATGGTGTTATGTGCTTGTGCTGTGTGCTGGGACATTTCTTCTAGGGAATAATTAGATATGTATTATATGCTCCATCATGGAATTACTGGTGAAAGCAAATATGGGTTTTTGCGAAACTGGGATGAGGATGCACAGGACAATGATCATCGAATGAGAATTGTTAATGAACGAGTCGTTATTAATAACAAGCAAAAAGATAAGAAGGGTATCTGAAAAGGCAGGAAGTATTCAGGAGGAGATGGACAGATGGACTTGCTAAGTCAGAGATGGAGATATTAAAGATGGGCTGACCTTAACTTGAGGCTAATAGCCCTAAATGCCCAGAAAAAAAAATACTGGTGTGTCCAAGAAGCAAGGTTTTACAGCTTAGTCTTTAGATGAGAAGATTTTTTGCTTTTCCATGGATAGAGACCATATCAATGATCTGATGACTTATACACTTTGGGATTTATTTGCCTTAGTATTTTCCAAACTTTCATAAAGATTCTTAATACAGATTTAGTGACATATATTCAAAATTGAGCTATAGACCAACATGCACAGGTGTAGAGGTTTCCTCGAAATTGTTTTTAATTAAGATTGTTCATTTGATAAATTCATACTTGTTATCAAACCAAATGAAATATCTTCGATGGCATAATAATGTCTTTTTGATGCCATTTAATCTTTGTCTCCTATAACAAAATACATATCTGACTTGATACGACAATTCTGACGTTTTTATGATATGACTTTGTTTCATTGTTTGGAAATCTTTTTGACAATTTAATGGAAAATGCTTACTATCTTCGGTTCTTTTAATGCTTTACAGATTTTTTTGTACACAATGTTCCATGTCACAGTACATTTTCAAATATACTGCTTTTAAAGAGAAGATCTCTTTTTGGATTGTCATAACTCACATTCAAATAAATCTTTGGCAAAAATTCAGTTTTACCTGGAGGCTGTCTCATTTGTCTGAAAGTATCTGCCCACTGCATTTTTTTTTTCAACTGGCAAAGGAAAAAAAAACTATATTCCTGAGGATTGATTATACAGGTGTCCAAAATCTTGTCAGTATCTAAGCTATATCATATGAATAACTACATTCAAAATGACATTTTGCATTAAAAGAATCATTTTTCACATTTAAAACATGCATATGTGATTCAACTGGGGTTTTAGATGTTTAGTTTTGGCTGTATAGTTTTCTTGGGGAACTGTCGGCTTCTCTTAGGATTGACTTAATGATATGCCCCTTGTGGCTTGTGAAAAATAACTTGAGTTTTTCACGCATATGTGATTCTGAACACCATCTGAAATAACTGACTGGCTTTAAAGTATCAGTGCCCCGAGAAGACATTTGGAGAAAGTAGAACTCACATTGCATTGGATGGATTTGGCTCTATAGACAGAAGAGTAGAGGAGAGAGCCAGGGATGTTACACTCGTAATACCTGGAGAGGTTACAAGCCCATTTCCTATAGAGGAGCTATTCTTTTTTTGTTTTGTTTTGTTTTTTTGGTGAAGAAGATTAGCCTGGAGCTAACATCCGTTGCCAATTCTCCTCTTTTTGCTGAGGAAGATTGGCCCTGGGCTGACATCTGTGTCCATCTTCCTCTGCTTTATATGGGACACTGCCACAGCATGGTTTGACAAGCGGTGTGTCAGTCCGCGCTGGGGATCTGATCCTGTGAACCCCGGGCCACCGAAGCGGAGCACGCGCACTTAACAGCTGCGCCACCGGGTTGGCCCCTAGAGGAGCTATTCTTTAACTGAAATTCTACATACCATATAGATATTTACAGGGAAGTATTAACAGGGGACTCTTCCAAGGGTAACTTCTAGGAGTTTAAAGAAAATGCTGCAGGGACAGACTACCAGTATTTTGTCTAACCTGCAGAAATGGCGCCCATTGAGCCCAAGATTGGGGCATGCACGTCTCAAGAGACCATAAACATATTGGGAGACATAGAGAATTAGTAAGATTCTTGGACTTGGACCCAGAAGGTGAGATTTGGGAGGGCAGAATTTCAAAACGCTTTATGTTTGGTTCTACAGAGAAGGACCAGCAGCATCCACATTCCCTGGGAACTTGCTAGAAGTTTAGATTTTCAGGCTGCATCTCAGACCTACTGAATCAGCATCTTTGGGACTGGAGCCCAGACATGTGTTATAACAAACTCCTCGGGTGATTATGATGCATTATAAAATTTGGGAACCATGGTCACAGAGAAGGTAAATTGAACAAGACCTGAGTCCTATTCTGCTGGCTTTCAGCCAGATTACCTTGGACAAGTCAGTCCACCTGACTGTATGTCTGCTGCCTTATTGAAAACTATGAATTATATTGTTATATTGATTGTCTTAACTCTCCTGAAAATGGTCAGTAAAGTTGAATTCAACATACGCATCTGATCATGAAGATTAATCACTAACTCTTGAGAAAAATTGGATGGATTCAAGAAAGCAGATGCTGAGTCAATAGTGCCACAGAAGGATCAATAGATACAAGGAATGGAATTCTGGAAGTTCTTCCTTCAAAGGAGGGATGCTATGGGATTTTTCCCCCAGGGAAAATCCCACGGACTAAAAGAAATATGGGTGTTCAAGATATGGATGGCAAGAAGCAACTGAAGAATGAGACTAGAGAATCCCTCTCACCTAAGCCCCTGGCTTTACTCCTTCCAATTTTTCCCCCATCGCTAGGAAAAGTATGAGGATATTAAATGGAGAAAGTATTTGAGCTGCTTGGCTCGTTTGCGAGTGTGGAAAGTGGATAGATAATGCCACATTAAAGATCTGTATAGTACAAGGAGAGCAGCGCGGATCTAGAAGATGACTTAGAAGGAATCGAGTCTCAGGACGTCTGAGAGGGACTGAAGCCAGTGATAGAGGTTCTGAACTCTAATCCAGCCCCAACACTTCTGGTTAGGGATGTGGCGTGGTAATGAAATAGTATGCAACTTTATATGATAACCTGCTGTGTGTCAGGCTATTACTTAGATTATCGTAATCAGTTTGTCTATTCTCACTTCAAATTAATGGCCACAAATCTTAAATAGGAAAATAACATGGTCAAGAAATCTGTTTTACTAATGAGTCAATTGCAGACCATTTCATATCTTCTAATTTTTCCTCAAAATTCCCAGCCTCCCTCATTCCCCTACTGCCCATTAACTAATGAACTGGCCTGCAATATCATTTGGAAAATACAGACTATCAGAACTGAAATTCCTCATCTTTCAGCTACAGGATCTATCCACTTAACTACATCTGAACTTACACTTTCTGGTTTCACTCCTGTAGAAATGGATGAGATGAAATGTTCATGCTCCTGGGAAGACCTGTTTTTTTTTTTTTTTTCTGAGGAAGATTGGCCCTGAGCTAACATCTGCCAATCCTCCTCTTTTTTGCTGAGGAAGACTGGCCCTGGGCTAACATCCATGCCCATCTTCCTCCACTTTATATGGGACGCCGCCACAGCATGGCTTGCCAAGTGGTGTGTTGGTGAGTGCCTGGGATCGAACCGGCGAGCCCTGGGCCGCCGCAGCGGAGCGTGCACACTTAACCGCTTGTGCAACTGGGCAGGCCTCAAGACCTGTTTTTTATATCCTATTCCCTCTCATCTCCTCAAAAACTTCATCTGGCAATTACCTCCTCCCTCTTTTTCATCTGTTTTCCCCTCACTGCTAGATCATTCCCATCACCATACCAACATGTTCTGGAATTTCCCTTCTTGGTCTTACATCTCCAACACCCCATTTCTACTCTCTCTTTTACAGCAATGTTTGTAGAAAGACATGTCTTTACTCTTTCAACTCCTATTCACACTTAAAAGTTTTATAAAATAGCATTCTTTTAATTACACAACTAATAGGAGTCAATTACAAGAAAATCAGAACACAGATAAGGAAAAGGAACAAATTAAAAACTATCAATAATTTCAACATCCAGAGAAAACCAAGCTTAAAATTTTAGTGTATGCTCCTCCTTTTTAAACAATTTAATTCATAATTTTATCAAGTAATACACGTGCATATTTTTAAAGAACAAAGACATTGGGCTGAGAAAGCATTTTTCTCCTCACTTGACTCATCCCTGATTTAGGCTCTCCAGAGACAACACTTGAACCTCTTCAGGGCAGAAACTGAAGTCAGCCTGCAAAATTTGCTTCAAAGCTCTGTTCTTTGCTAGTGTGTGACCTTGGGCAAGTGCCTTGTGTACTTTGGTTGTCTCTTCTCCATAATAGGTATAACAATGTTACCTACCAAAGGGTTATTGTGAGGATAAAATTATTGGAAGAGTGTTTAGCACATTGTCTATAATACATAAGTATTACCGCAATTATTTTTCTTGTTACAATTAATTGCATAATTCTAAATGAATTGTTCATATTACTAGGTCTTGATTTTTAATATGAAGACAATAACTATAGACTACCTCGTATTTATGATGTTTAGCTCTTTTACCTTGTCAGATAAACACACATCACCCGTCTCTCTATCCTACCATTATAGCCAGATCACAATTTTTCCTTGTCAAAGAATCTAATATGTTGACCTTTTATCCTTTACATTTCTTTGCTGTCATTTTAGTGTAGTTTTGGGAACAAAGGAAGGTAAACACATGTGTTCTAGACACCATGTTGAACCGGAAATTTCCATTGACCCTTCACCTCTTAGATTCTAGCTTCTGATCCCACACTCCATTGACACTGCACAGGATTGAGTCACTAACGACCTCCATATTGTCAAATCTAAAGGCAACTTCTCTGTCTTCTTCAGTTAACTTCTCAGTAGCGTTCAGCACTGCTAACTACTTTCTCATTATTAAAGCACTTCCCTGTCTTAGCTTCTGTGATATTATCCTCCCTTTGGCTCCTTGTTAGTTTCTTTGAGTTGTTCCTTCTCCTTTGCTAGACACCAATATTTTGGAATACACCAGGGCTTTGTCCTGGGCCTCCTTCTCTTTTCTATCTACATTCTCTCTCCCTAAACAATCCGTTTTGCTCATGTAGTTTAAACAGTACCTAAATGCTCGTGCCTCAAAAGTTTATTTTTCCCATGACCTCTCAAACATACATAAAATGGCCTAACCGATGTCTCCGTGTATCTAATAGTTATCTTAAAACTAACATCACCAAAGCATATATCGTGATCCCTTACATTGCCTACAAAAATTTTAAATTAAAAAAAATCATGCTATTACCTTACCTTATCATCCAGTTGATAAAGCCAAGGCTTGAGTCATTCTTGATTTCTTTCATTTTCTTATTTTAGAAGTAAACGTAACATTCATTATACTTCTATTTCTGCATAGATTACGTCATGTTCACTCACAAATACTAATTACAATCCATCACCACACACATATGCCTAATCATCCCTTTCACCCTCCTTCCTCCCCCCTTCCCCTCTGGTAACCACCACTCCAATCTCTGTCTCTATGTGTTTGTTTGTTGTTGTTTTTATCTTCTACTTATGAGTGAGACCATGAGGTATTTGATCTTCTCCTTCTGACGTTTCACTTAGCAAAATACCCTCAAGGTCCATCCATGTGGTCACAAATGGCTGGATTTCATCATTTCTTATGGCTGAGTAGTATTCCTTTGTGTATATATACCACATCTTCTTTATCCATTTGTCCCTTGATGGGCACTTAGGTTGCTTCCAAGTCTTGGCTATTGTGAATAACGCTGCAATGAACACAGGGGTGCATGTATCTTTATGCATTGGTGTTTTCATGTTCTTTAGATAAATACCCAGCAGTGGACTAGCTGGATCATATGGTAGTTCTATCCTTGATTTTCTGAGGAATCTCCATACTGTTTTCCATAGTGGCTGCACCAGTTTGCACTCCCACCAGCAGTGTATGAAAGTTCCCTTCTCTCCACATCCTCTCCAGCACTTGTTATTTCCTGTCTTGTTAATTATAGCCATTCTGATGGGCGGGAAGTGATATTTCATTGTAGTTTTGATTTGCATTTCCCTGATAGTTAATGATGTTGAACATCTTTTCATGTGTCTGTTGGCCATCTGTATATCTTTGTTGGAGAAATGTCTGTTCAGATCTTTTGGCCATTTTTTAAATTGGATTGTTAGTTTTTTTGTTGTTGAGATGCATGAGTTCTTTATATATTTTGGAGATTAACCCCTTATCAGATGTATGGTTTGCAAATATCTTCTCCCAGTTGTTAGATTGTCTTTTCATTTTGCTGATGGTTTCCTTTGCTGTGCAGAAGCTTTTTAGTTTGACATAGTCCCATTTGTTTATTTTTTCTATTGTTTCTCTTGCCCGGTCAGACATGGCACTTGAAAATATGTTGCTAAGACCAATGTTGAAGAGCGCACTTCCTATGTTTTCTTCTAAAAGTTTCATGGTTTCAGGTCTTATATTAAAGTCTTTAATCCATTTTGAGTTAATTTTTGTGTATGGTGTAAGAGAATTGTCTACTTTCATTTTTTTGCATGTGGCTGTCTTGTTTTCCCAACACCGTTTGTTGAACAGACTTTCTTTTCTCCATTGTATGTTCTTGGCTCCTTTGTCGAAAATAAGCTGTCCATAGATGTGTGGGTTTATATCTGGGTTCTCGATTCTATTCCATTGATCTGTGTGTCTGTTTTTGTGCCAGTACCATGCTGTTTTGGTTACTATAGCTTTCTAGTGTATTTTGAAATCAGGGAGTGTGATATCTCCAGCTTTGTTCTTTTTTCTCAGGATTCCTTTTGCTATTTGGGGTCTTTTATTGTTCTATATAAATTTTAGGATTCTTTGGTCTATTTCTGTGAAAAATGTTGTTGGAAATTTGGTAATTTATGCAATGTTATAAACCAATGTTACCGCAATAAAAAATTAATAATAATAAGAAAAGAAAAAAATGTAACATTCAAAGCTGTCAATTTTATCTCCAAAATATATCCTGAATGTACTACTTCTCTCAACTTCCAAAGCTACCACCCTAGTCTAAGTCACCCATCTTCTCTTGCCTGGACTCCTACAGAAGTCTCCTTGCTTCCTTTTTTAACTTTTACAACCAGGGGCATTTTTTTTCAGATAGGCAAACAAAGAGGGGGAAAAATAGTGACTCTTCCTCATCTTTTCATAGCCACAAACTTTTAAAGATAAGGCAAGGCTTATCATGATCAACCAAGGCAAAGCCCCCTCATCATATTACTTTCTAGGACATAACTTTGTAGCAGTGCAACCTGAAATTACCGATGTATTTTCTTTGTCACTGAGCAACTCCCCTAACTTCCAAAGCTACTTGATAGTGGGTTCTTTGCCTGGAATATCCAAAGCACAAAGGCCATGTAAATTATACTTGGCAAATATTGTTTGAGAATGAGTTAGTGAGTAGATCAATGGAAGTCATATGATAGAACTTCCATTTATTTGGAGTGTTTATGTTTTTACACAAAATTCTAAATGGCAAAAATTCTTTCAAGACCCAAATAAACACAACTTTCAAAATGGAGTTGTTCACTTCCAAGTATATATGGGAAACATATATTTGTCCTGGTACCATAAGATCATGCATGTAAATAGATGACTGCTCTGTTTACCTCTGTATAACCTCACAACTAGGTAACATATGTGGATGTGAACAATTTAATAGTTTAAATCAAAGCACATTCCATTTAGAACATTTAGTTTCTTTATTTATCTATGCATGCCATCTACTAAATATATGATTTGGTTTTTGTAAAATAGAGACTATGAATTGGTTCAGTAATGGTAACATTAGGAAAGTGAATCTCATCTGTTCAGAAAATATGTGTAGGATGCAATTTTCTGGTAAGCATTCCATAATGTAACCCCATGATAAGAAAACACCAAAGCAATTGTATTTTAAGACTGTGCAAAAGATAGCAATAAAAGTGCCTGTAAATTATGTCTTCTTTTGTTTATCGCCTGTTCTGCTTTTCTGTTTTTAGAATAAAAGTGTTCCCTTCAAAAGTAGAATGTTAGTTAGCAACTCTAATAACTAAAATCTATTCTGGAAATAATAGCAATAGTTAATATGAATAGAGAACAAAATATGTGTTTCACATGTGAGATTTTTAAGGTCAGTTTTAATGCGTTCTAACATCCCAGTGAGAATAAGCCAACAGTTCTTAATTGTCTAGTCTGCACAGCACCACGGATTCCAGAAATTTTTTATTGATAAAAGAAAAGCATATTCAAAGAAAAGAAATATACTTTTATATATAAGCTATCCTCAGACCTTTCCTACACATTTACAAAATGTTAAAATAGACACATTTAAAGGAAATAAAGTATGCATACACTTTCAAAAGAAGCATTTAAAATGTCCCAAATCATGTTTATTCAAAAATCCAATATTATGTTTTTTAAGTAGTGTCAATAGTGATTATTGATATATCTAAAGGTCATGTTAACTACTTCATTTTACATCTTTGCTGTTAAAAATCCAGAATGTCATATACATATCACACACAATGTTGGAAAATTTGAATTCGACATGATGATGTTTTAACATAAATGTCTAAAATTGCTAAACAACCTGAATTATGGGTAACATAACTTTGAATACTATTTGTTAACCCACCTCCTGTTTTTGCTTTTGTGTCTCTCACCATATGGTAGTGTTTATCCAAATGCCTGCATTAATAAATTACCACCCACAAGGGTATGCTGAGCCAGAATGGTAAATGCTACATTGTTATCATAATGTTTTCTATAGAAATTGTTTTCTATTATATGTGAAAATTACCATAAATCTTTGGTTATGAAGGAAAATGCTTTTCTAATGCGGATGGATATTTCTAATACTCACAGTATATGTTACTTTTGTTCCCTATGTATTTTTCTATATATATAATTAGACTGAATGATTCAATCAAAAAAGATCAGTGTTCATTGATAATGAGGTGAGTTGTCTCAGGATCCTACCTGATTTCTAGCAACGTTTTCTTTTTATAAGCTGTATCTATACTAAAAAATTAAAAACAGCATGGAATTACCTTTCTTTTTGGATCAAATATGTACAAAAAGAACAAGGTTAAGTAACCCAGCTGATGGGAAATATGCAAATTTGGGGACACATGTTCCTCACTGTGGTTAGAAACTGAATAAATTCATAAAACAATTGCTCAAATCACTCTCTTTTACAAAATATTTACTTTTAATGTTTTGGCCTATTTAGTTTTTAGTAGTTTTCATATTTAGATTTGATACAGAAAGAAGTGATAGATAAATGTCAAATTCTAGTTGATTTGTATAATTCCTTGAGATTTTATCTTCCAATTCCTCTTTTTTATTATGTAATCCCCAAATTTTTAAGATTCTGTGACATTTTCTTTCTTTGTAGCCCAAAATTATTTATATATTTACCTATTTATTCGTCTATATTTTTATACAAAATCCACATTGTTACAAAACAATTGAAAGTAGCTTATAATACTGGATATAATAGAGCAAGACAGCATACATCAGAAGTGTATGAGAAATATAAGATGACAGAAAAAAATTCTAGGGTATGAAATAAAACCAACCAGAAATTATTTTAGTTCATGAAATTCATGTGATGATGTCCCATTGTAGTTACAGACCATGAGTTTCTAGTTTATCATAAAAATACAGCAGTAATGATAATAATGAAAGGAGTCACTAAGATATTTTTGCTCACTCTACGCTAGACATTGAACTAAGGTCTTTACATAATGCATTTAATCCTTACCTCAACCCCGAAGTTATGCTCATTTTTCATATAATGAAACTGATGTTTAGAAAGCTTGTCCAAAACCTTGTCTAAATTAGAGATAATAAGTGTAGAGACTAGAAATTCAAATTGGCTTATATGAAGCTAAAGCTAAACTTATTAGCCCTAGTATTTAATTCCTTTTTATTCAACTTTCTATTCATTACACACTAAGGGTCAAAGATTATTTGAATACCAAGCAGGTTCATGTTGCCTGAATGCAAGTGACCCATTAACTTAGATTCACAATTCATCCTCCAGAACACAGTAGTTCCTTTTACCACAGGATGAGGGTCCTAGATACCGCTCAGAGCAGAGAACTTTGGCTTTGTAGAAATCTTTGTAATGACTGAAGGTTGAAAGTACACAACCTTCAAATGGGTTTCAGCGGAAATCATACGAGTTTTTGGAGGTCAAGCAGTAAGTTGGAATTTTTGGAGTCCTTGGGATTTTCCATGTAGACCATTATGTCATCTGCAAATAACGACAGGTTTATTTCTTCCTTCCTTATCTGCATGCCTTTTATTTCCTTTTCTTTTTCTTATATTGGTCTGATTGGAACTTCTAGTATCTTAGCTATGTGAGAAACACCACTGTATATTGATCACGTCATAGGAGCATGTGCTGTATACATCTTGTAAGCATATACACACAAGGTGTTATCACTCAGTTTGTACCACAATTGGCTCTTCAAAATGCTGTTCTATTCTAAAAGGCCAGTTTCTTCATAGAAATGGGGAACATGGTGAGAGTAGTAAATTCCTTAAACCATGATCTCACTTCATTCTTCATTTGGCGTAAAACGAGCTCACTTTTCATTCTAAGGGCTCTAGTTCTATGAACTGGCACAACTCTGGAAAACAGTTGATGTGCCACACCCTCTATTGTGCTGATTAAGTTCAGGCTTACATTCACAATATCTGACGCTTTTGCAGTCATAGAAATCAAGTTAAGACTTTAGTGGGCTGCCATGAACTTCAGTCCTAGGGACACTATGATGAGTTAGATAACATCAAAGTTTCTCATGGGTCAAACCATTCTGATATATTCTGGTAACTGCTTTGGATCTGCCGCCCATGGTAGTACCTAGTCTCTGGCAGTTAAGTGCTTTCCACCTGGTCCCTGTCACTCGTGGATCTCATCATCCTCATTAGATTCAGAGAGTCCACTTGACAGTAAAAGTCCCCCCTGTTGTTCCTGGCCTGCAGAGAAGAACCAACATGGCACTCTTCATAGATGCGGGGGCACCCTTCCCCAGTGTATTTCTCAAAGGATTGGTATAGGAACTGTCTTCCGAATTCTCACAGTTAGGATGTAAGTGAGCAGATCTTACATAAAAAATCCACCCAGCATTTCAATCTCTCCAGCCTTTGATTGTCTTCCTCTAGAATATACCAAGGATGTTCTGGAATCTCAAGTGCATTTAATGTGGACCATCTTTGGGTCCAAGTTTGAATGTATTGATTAAGAAAATTGTCGGAGCCATTCCCAACCACTCAAGCTAAGACATTGAATAGAGAATGTGTGTTTAATGCATCCGTATCAATATATTCAACCTGATCGAACATTATAATCCTTCCACCCTGATTCCACAGCTTAGGTTATGTTACCATACATATTCTCTAGGTTTGTGTTAAAAATCGGCAAAATTATGCAATTCCTTTGGTGTGTTGGGTAACTCCTGGTGGCTTATATTTTGCCAGACTTCCTAAAGCCTGCTGGAACTTGATTCTGGTTAAAGGTCTAGAAACAACGAGATGTGGTGGGTATGGGACCTGAAGAGGATCTGCAATCCCCTGCAAAGCACCCACATCATTGGAGACAAATACAGGCTTTCAGGCAAGGGGAGACTAACCTCTTCAGAAAGAGAAATAAAAGTTACTTCTACAGACCAATGAGGCTTGGTAGAATTTAGGGTTCAAGGTCTTCAACTTCATCACAATCTGCCTGTAAATCTTCATCCCAGTTTTCAGCTCCGCATTTTTCCAATCTCTGGCATAATTTTAACGTAAAAACATCTGTGAAATTGGGAATTTAGTTTGCATAACAATTTAGGCATCTGTAGATTAGAATTGGGGCTTAGTTTTCCAAAATCTTGATCCTGAAGCTACAGGAAATAAGGAATTTTTTTAGTGTAGTCATAAAAGTTCTTGGGCCTCTACTTGAATCTTGAGCTTAGAATTTAAAGGCCTGAGCTTGTGATTCTCTTTCTCTAAGTTCTCTGGCATTAGAAGCAAACAATCAATTCTGTTATTCTCATTATTTTCCACTAAAAAATTTTATGGAAACAAATACTTGGTCACACAAGGCCTGGCCTTCTGGTAGCATTTAATTACAGGTGATAATAAAAGTAATTCTTTTTGCCACTGTGTGTTGCGAACGATCAGTGTCTGGGTTACCAATGACAACAGAGTTTTTATTGTTTTTAAATGTAATCAGATCAGAGAACTAATCACACATTCCCATCTGTAAGTTTCTGTTCCCAGACCAACTTCTGATACCAGTAGTGGTATCAGTCAGTGTTCCCATCAGAGAAGCAGAACCTCCATGAATATTATAGAACAAGAGATTCATTAAGGGGATGAGATCTTACACAATTGTGGAAGAAGCTGGAACATAAGGGTTTTCTTTAGATCTTTCAGTTGAATTGGAGATTCACAGGCAAGTCACTAACCAGCCCTTCTGTAGTCAGCCACATCCACGTGCCAGACTTGGAGCATAAAGGAGACATAATGGAGATCTGGAAGCAACATGTAAGCAACCCATAGAGTTCCAAATTAACAATTTTTTTGCAGTTCTGACTAAAGGTATTGGCATTTTTCCATTCCATTCCGTACGTAAATTTCTTGACATGTCATCCTCCATCCATTTTGGCAGAAAGGAAGGTGCTCTGCGCAGAAAATATTTTCCACTTCTAACGCAGGAGTGAAATTATATAAATATTTATTTAAGAGGAAATGAGTAACCATTGATCAGTAGGTTCATTTATTTCGCACTGATATTTACTTCATTTTTTTTCTTACTGAGCTTAATTTAAAAATGCTTGTGTAGAGAAGTTCAATGCAATTTAATCAGCAGGAAAATGCATTTATTATGGAGAAAGTATTAAAAAACAAAGACAAGCACTGCTGGGAGAATTTATTTTGGTAATTCCACCCAGAGAGCTAAGGTTAAAGGTTCAATTTATGCTCAACAGGAATGAAGCAGTGAATAAAGGAAGCAGAGTGACTTAGCTAGCAAGACATTTTTGTGGTACAAATAGTCCATGAAAAATAGTCAAATTTGTTTGGAACTGGAATTGGAAAATACCAGCAGAAAATAGAGCGCTGAAAAAAATCATCTGAGTCCATTTTGCAGTTAGGAAAAGATAAACAGATAATCTTCAATACAGTATTCTAAGGTGTAAGCAAAATGCTGTGGGAACAAAGAGAATTTACCTCTTTTGTCTATGATTGTGAAACATCTATCAAAGAGATGACATTAATTGGAATTTGGAGAATTATTAAACCTTTTCTTGATACTACTTAAGGAGTAGATGGTGATATTCTAGCTATGAAGATCAGCAGGTTCAACATTATGGGTGTCATGGAAATGTGTTGTGAAGAGGGGTAAAGTAAAAGTTAGAAACGTTATCTGGTATGCAATAAGTGGTGATGGTCTGGGAGGTGGACTGATGGTGGTGAGCAGGGGAGAGGGAATGAGAGGGTTGATTCCGTAATGACTGCTTAGGGCTATCTTGTAAAGGACTTTTGTAGACTAAAATAAGAGGATTGGATGGAAGAGAATCAACAAATATATCCAAAGTAGTAAAATGATCAGAATTTATAATATTTTAGGAAACTATAGCAACAAAGCAGAGAATGGATTGGTGTTGGAAAAGAAAAAAAAAATTGCTGCAGAACAGACACCTCTATCTGATGTTTATGGAAGAATGAAAGACTGTGAGGAAATATTAGAGAGACGTGGAAGATAACTTCCAGAACATTAATTTTAAAAAAGAAGACCAATGGAAATGAGAATATTATGATTTTTAAAGTTGCAGGAAAAGTAAGGATTAAAGAAAAGAAAGTGCAGAGTTATGATAAATGGAAGAAGTAGAATCATAATTATACAGGGAAGAAAAATCAGAATCTAAACTAAAGCTATGTCACAAAAAGTTAACAGAATTATAAGGCTAAGGATCTTGACTCTGAAAAGAAAGAAAGAAAACAGCATCAAACCATTGGAGAAATTTTGAAAATATAAAAATATCTTAAGAATTAAGGAATAATTATTGCTTCTGAAGGGAAAAAAGGAGCATAGACAAGATTTTTCTGTAACGTGCAAATGGATGTGTATCTCAAAAGAAATGTGAAAAGATATTTGAAAAAGATATGATTCCTCTTTCATTTTTATTCAAAAGGATAGTATGGAGGTGAATTCAACTATATCTTGAAAAAAAGTATGCCCGCTCTGAATCTATGCCTTAAATCTGACCAACATATTGATCCTTAATCGTATATTTTCCATCATAGGATCAAATTATATATGGAACTTCTATTCAGCATTTTCATTTAACATTATTTTGTTTATTCTTACCCATGTCATAAAATAGTCTTTAAAAATCACATTTTAATAATGCATACTTGATTTCTTATATGGATTATGGTTTATTTAACCTTTTCCCAGTTATTGGGCGTTCATGCTGTCTCCTATTTTTGGTATTGGAAAAAACAGCTGATGGGTATCCAAATACAACAATCTAAGACAGTTTTCTTAGGGGAATTTTCTTGAAGTGGAATTACTGAATCAAGAGATTAAATATATTTAAGTCTCTGGAAACATGATGCCCCATTGCCCTCCAAACATTATTTAACAGCTAGCTGCCCATTGGCAGTGTGTGAGAAGGTCCATATCGTTATGCATGTCAATGCTCAATTTGAAAATTTAAAAAACATTTTAAAATTATTTACCAGTTATAAAGGTAAAAATGGATATTTTGTTGATGTTTTTTGCTGGTAATGCTTGATACGTTTGCTTTAGTATACTTATTTATCATTTCCATTTATTTCATGCATTTTTTCAATTTTCTATGAAAATTCAACTTCTAAAAATTGTTTCTAATGTGAGGACCAGAGACACATCATCTTATATACATCAGTTGTACAATGTTTTTGAAATATACTGAGAAGTGTCCCATGGGGAGAAGTGTACAGGTGGATTTAAAACTTTTTGTTCTTGAGAGAATTGACTTAAATTTGAATAACAAATGAAATAAATTAAGAAATAATGACTCAAAAGGGTTTGGAATAAATACATTGTTTATTATTGAACTAAATATATGTGGCATATAAATTATATAATATATAAATATTGAATAATTATTAGGATTGTATATTTTGATATATACTATTAGGATTCTTGTAAGATCGATTGCAAATACAAAATACATTTTAGCAAAAATTGAAAATTTAAAAATACAACTTACTCCAATACTCTGTTTTTGAATTCCCAAATTGTATTAGCAAAAAAACTCCAAAAATTGTAGTGAGAGGGGGCTGGCCTGGTGGTGTAATTATTAAGTTTGTGTGCTCTGCTTTGGCAGCCTGGGGTTTGTGGGTTGGGATCCTAGGCGTAGACCTACATACCCCTCATGAATCCATGCTGTGGCAGCATCTCACATACAAAATAGAGGAAGATTGGCACAGATGTTAGCTCAGGGCCAATCTTCCTCAGGAAAAAAAAATTGAAGTGAGAGGAGTAAGGTAAATGCATCATAAATTTCTTCTGTAACGTAGGTGGAATTGACAAATATCATTCCATTCTTAACTTTGATAACTAAAGAAAGTATAAACTATAAAAACTTAAATGTTGATATTAATAGAAGTACTGAATGATGTCTTCCAAACAAAATGCATATAAAACAAATTTAAAAAATATTGATATAACAAAACACATACGTCAAAGGCACAACATAGAAGCTTAAAAACAGATAGCATGAAACAAGATAGAAAAATGAAGTTAAACATCCGTGATTGAAGTTCCCCAGTTACTTCCAGCAAAGTTTATAGCTTGAATTTAAAATTAAATATTATGTTTCTCAAACATGTTAGATGTATTTCCAAAAATCACTAAAAATAGCAGAGCTCATGGGAAAAATAGCGTTGGAACTAGACCTCTGAAAACTTATGCAACTTTGTAACTTTGTAAACTTTGTAAACAGGCTCTATCAAAAACAATAACAATCCTAAACAATATCTTAGAACAGATGAAATGACATCTTAAAATCACAAAAAGAAAAATATGCGGTAATTTTGGTTCTAATTTGCTATAGTAAATTTAGAACTGTATTTTTTAAAAAAATAAATGACCAGATATTATGCATATCCTAGTAAAATTGTACTATTCAAGTCTACCCAGGACTCTGGATTCATGTAGTAGTTTATAGACAATACAGTGGACCAAAAACATGTTAACCTCTTGAGGATACATTCAACGAAGTTTAGAATTAGGAACACGCATAGAATAAAAGACTTGATTTATCCAACAAAAAATTCACAAGGATAATACAGTCATGTGTCACTTAATGATGGGGATATGTCCTGAGAAATGCATCCTTTGGCGATTTTGTTGTTGTGTGAACATCATAGAGTGTACTTACACAAATCTAGATGGTACAGCCTACTACACACCTAGGCTGTATGGTGCTGATGTTACGGGATAGCTGTCATAAATGCGGTCCATTACTGAAATGTTATGCGGCTCATGACTGTAGAAGGAAAGGGAAATTGTAGAATAAAGGATACGGGATGATATCAGAAAATATCAACGAAATACATTGTATGGGCCTCGTGTAGATTCTGATTAAATTATGCCAATTATTAAAAATAATTATGAAACAATTGGAGAAATTTGATCAGTTATTGGATATTTGATGATATTAAGAAATTATTGTTATGCTTCTGTTTAATAATGGTGTTAAATTTATGTTTAAAATATGACTTTATCTTTTAGAAATTAAAAAATTTATGGATGTAATTACATGATATTTGGGATTGGTTTCAAGATGACTTGGGGTAGAAGGAAATTGATGAGGATATAGATGAGGCAAAATTGCCTCAAAAATCAAAAATCAAACATGCTTTGATAACCATTGAAGCTAGGTGATGGGTACATGGGGTTTTGTTAAACTATACTATACACTTTTGTATGTGTTTGAAATTTTCCATTACAAAGTATTTAAAAGAAAATAAAGACAAACCAAAAGAAGGAAGTGTGATGGAAGTGGTGTGAAGGAGGGGTCAGGCTACTGAGTTTTGAAGACAATGGAAAACTTCACCAAATATGAAGAGAATAGCACAAAATGCACTTTGCTTCCGAAACAGAGTAAACGTCCAAACCGAACCGACAGAAAGAAGCTGGGGTAAATAGACATTGTGTATAAAATTCATGTGGTTTGCTGCATTTGGCTATTTTGGAATACTTGGCATTCAGCTGCTATTACTTGGTTCCCCTATTTGCTAACTATGAATTAACTAATTCATGTTTTAGAAACATGCATTTTAGCACAACAGACTGTAAATAAGAAAAAAAGCATGAATGATGGCAATTAAATCCATATATAGTTAAAATGAGTTAGACAAAGGAGTTTGTTCATTTTACTTTAACAAAATATACAATTCTAATTAAGTATAATAGTCATAAACAATGTTTGTCTCTTACCATACTAAGAGATGTGTCATCTCTTATACTAATAGACGAATATATATCATTTTCAATTTGTTTATTTTATTATTCAACTGCATTGCTGTATTTTTTCTGATATTAATACTCCTTCCAGTAGCTTTTTAAATCCCATATGTCAATTTTTGAGTGACAATTTTATTTCTTTCCAAGATTTGGAGGATGTTTTATTTTTTCCACATAATCTCATAGATGAGGAGAATGTCTTTCTGTCATCTTTACACAAGAATTATAATTTGAATGTGTCTAAATTCTTGGACAATTAAAGTTTTGCAGTACTCCATTATTGTCTTCTGAAATTTAATGTTTAAAAACTTTGTTTTTTTATCTGTGAAGGTACCTTTCCTAATGTTTTTATAATTCAAAAAGTTCAGCAGGACATACTGTACTTTATTCATCTTACCCATTGAAAGAAGAAATATTTTGATGACTCAATTTCATGATTATTAACTTTACTCAATTTCCTTTTCTAGGAATAATTATTAGCTACAAGTTGAATTTTCATGATTAGTAATAAATATGTTCTCTGCCTTTTGGGATTATTTCTCAATTTTGTCTTCTACAATATTTATCTGAATTTTTTCAGACATCAAGTGTGTTATTTATTTTCTGCAAGAGGCATCAACAAATATTTGGATACTAGTTTTGCCATTTAGTTTCAATTCACAATATGGATTTGACGAGAACTGTGGCTTTGATGCAAAGATTACATAAATGCAAATAGAACAAAACAAGGGATATTTCTTACAGACCATGCAATAGAAATTATAACTTGTATGGTTTGCTTTCTAATAATGAGTCACAATGCTAATGGTTGATATACTTCTTTAATTGTTCTATAATGAGCATAGATATACAGTACATAGCTGTGGAATAATTTAATTTGGGCCCCAGTACTGTAATTGAATTATTTCACATTAATATAGTTTAAAAAAAAACAAAAACCATGTTATCAATGAGTTGGTCTCGTAGGTTTAACTAGTGTGAATTAATTAATTAACATATTCATTAATACATTTAAACATTTCTTGATACCTCTCGTAACCTCTTCTCCAATCACTGAATTTTTATTGGACACCTTAGTGCCCAGGATCCTTCCATTTTTTGTTATTGTTAGCGAGTTCCCATGGAGAGAAAGTGATTAAAATATTTTCTTTTTGTTATCCAAATGAATTTATTTTTTAACAAAATATACTTCTTAAAAATAGAATCTTAGTACTAAAATGAATTAATCTTGATTCAATAGGCATTTACATTCTCTTTCCCCCAGAACGTCATACTACATACAGTCTACAATACTACTATGAGTGTTTTACATTATTTGAATTGACAGCTCACTTGCAGAAAATTCTTAGGATCTATTCTTGGCTGCTTTGGGGGATAAAAGGCAGTGTGGTTCTATTGAAATGGATGCCAAATAAGGGTAATCATGTCCCCAGTTCGAGCACAGACTTGGAAACTGTAGACAGTTTTTTTTTTTTTTTTTGTCATCTGTGCTTAGTGGTTAAAAGCCTGGACTCTGGAAATAAACAGTCTTGGATTTGAATTTGGCTCCAGTACTATTGGCTGTATGATTTAAGAGAAATAAAATTCTGAGTCTAAATTGTCTCTTTTTAAAAATGTATATATTTTTATACATTTTTCATATGTATATAATATATATATCACATATCACAATATATATATCATATCACAATATATATATCAATAAAAAATAGAAAACAAATGGCAAATAAGCATTTAATGGACATGTATTTGTCATTTCTGTTGTCATGGCTATTGGTCAATAAGTTTATTCCTAATATATTGACTTTCTTATTTGGTGAGGAAGATCGGCCCTGAGCTAATATCTGTTGCCAACCTTCCTGTTTTTGCTTGAGGAAGAGTGTGCTTGAGCTAACACCTGTGCCCATCTTCCTCTATTTTGTATATGGGATGCTGCCACAGCATCGCTTGATGATCAGTGTGTAGGTCCGCATCTGGGATCAGAACCCACAAACCCCGGGGCAGTCAAAGCAGAGCGCGCCAGCCCAACCACTACACCACCCGGCCGTCCCTCTAATATGTTGACTTTTAAAACTGCTTAACCCTTCCCATCTACCCTCCCACGAGTTCGTGGTAACATAACTTGAAAAACATCACTATTTCACTGCCCTTCTTTAAAAAAATTCTCCCTTTTCTCAATCCATCCCATATTTTTCTTTGAATTGTTTGTTACTATCTATAAACTTGAGCAAAAAGACCCCCTTAATACCTGTTTCCAATGTTTTTCATATTGCTGTTGCTCAATATGCTTGAAAAATTGTTGATAAATAATTTTAAATGATGTTATAGCAACTGTACACTTAACGTTGAATAAGATAAAATACAGGAACAATTAAAGACAAGTTAAGTTTAATCCCTTTAATCACTTAATGTGGTGTTGCAAGAACACTATTGAAAAATATTGTTTATTCAAATTCTATTTAACAAGGATAATAAACAAAGTCATAGCAACATATCCTGTTCCAAAGTTCTTAGAATTTAAGTTAGGAAAAAATATTTCTTGATCAGGAAACTATCTAATTGGGAGGTATCCTATGGGCCATTGCCTGGATTTTTGATGCAAAAATGGACAGAGTCCAAGGATTGAGAATTAAAGTGAGAAATGCAACATGGTAATTTATTTGTGATTATTTCCTTATTGTTGTAGAGCATGTTATTCCTACTTTAAACACTTCATGAAGCTAAGGGGTGTGGTACATTGCTTCAAAAGGTCAGTCTACCTAAGTGGGCAAATGGGCATTTACTGAGCCAAGAGGGTGTCTCGAACTTTCTCACTGCTTTTTCAGCAAGAGGGGGAAGGGCTTCAATCTGCTGCACCTAGAAATTCAGACATACACCCTCGTATATGACCAGCATGCTCTGGGGAGTTAGTCTAAAACCGGCTCTAAAACTACAAAGGTCAATTGTAAGGTCCAGATGGTTATGCTTTAGGATGTACTCAATACATTTACCATGAATCAAATATCTGATAAGAAGAAGTGTAGCAGAGTCATCAAGAAAACAGGTTTGTGGGGCTGGCCTGGTGGCGTAGTGGTTAAGTTCATGCAGTCCACTTCAGCGGCCCGAGGTTCACAGGTTTGAATCCCGGGCATGAACATACAGACCGCTCATCAAGCCATGTGTGGTGGCATCCCACATACCAAATAGAAGGAGACGGGCACAGATGTTAGCTCAGGGCTAATCTTCCTCAGCTAAAAGAGGGGATTGGCAACAGATGTTAGCTCAGAGCCTATCTTCCTAACCAAAAAAAAAAAAAAGTAAACAGGTTTGGAGTTCAGACAACTGTGGTTCACTGTCAGGGCCCATCACATACTAGTTATTTGACCTTGGGCAGATTGTTCCACTCTCAAGCTCTCATTTTCCTCACCTACTCATGGAGCATTAACTGCTACCTTATTAGGTGATTGTGAAAGTAAAGTGAAATGATACAAACAAATCTCACAGTGCATGGCACACAGCAAGTGCCTCCAAATGACAGCGTCTAATCTTTTTAGATCTTTTTAATGTTTCAGTAACAAACAATGCAATATCTTTATTATCCTGACAAAACAAGGACTCAAATGTTCCATGTGTTTTCACTCGCTTGCAAGAGTTGAGAACTCTCTCATCTTCAAATCACATTACAAACAATGAAGATGGGAAATGTTTATTAGTGCTAATGGTGTTCAGTATTTCTTGATTGTTTTTCTTATGTAAGGCATCTTGCTGGAATCATGACATGACTCTAATCAACCCTCAGTCTTTTAGGCATTTATTTTTGTTCCTGTTCTAGAACAGGAGTAATAGAGATAGGCAAAATAATATTCCTAATTAAGTTAATTATGCTTAGTCAGTTAATCACAAGGTGCATAAATTTATCTCTGCACTGCATGAGCCTAGAAGCTACTTACTGGAAACCACACATTTCTCATTCGAAATTAAGAAAATTGGGGGCAAAATACATTTAAGATTTTTGCCTAGACACATTTTGCTCTGATTTGATTTTAATGGAACAAGTCTGGCAAGAATAAGACTGTGGTACTCTGTCTGTTAATGTGACAGTTTCTAACAGTGAATAGGATCTATTTGATATATTTTATTATCCTTATAAATTAGAAGGAGCTGTTGGGGCCTGCGTGGAAATGCTGATGGCAGTGAGCTTAACATATCTGCAGGGTGACCCACCGAACTTCCCAGTTCAGACTGTAGGAACCACACTCTGCTGGCAGGCTTGGCATCTTTATGCCAGGTTTTCATTTAAATTGGCATATTTTATTATAGAGAGACATAACATGCTTTCTCTAAATCTTCATCTTGATCCTGTTTGTATTCTAACCTTTTCTATAGTGTGGATGGGAGTGCCACCTCTAACACTGAATACTGCACCAATCTTAGAGATAAATGTTTGTAGCAGTTTTCAAGAGGGTGAAAATAAGGAAATTATATAAATAAATCTCTCACCATGGATGGCATACAGGAAGTGACCCAAATGACAGCCACTATTATTTTTAGATGTATTGAATATTTAAATGGCAAACAACACAACATATTTATTATTCTTACAAAACTAGTAATCTAACATTTCATTGTCACTTACAAAGCATTCAGATACAATCAAGTTCAAAAAGGCAGAAAAAGGGAAAATTACAGAGAATTGAATTGACTATTGCCTTTTCCTTAGGTTTGTTTGATTAAGAAACAAGGGCTTTTTTTGTTTGTTTTCTTCATTTCTTTGTTTCATTAGCTACAACCGTATTTCGGGATTCCATTTTTGGTAGGCTTCTGCCTTGCTGAATTCTGTTCCTTCATAACGTGAGATCAATTCAGAAAGGAAAAGCTTGTGAACAGATGCAACATTTTCTGACTGAATTTAAAAACCTTTTTTTCTATATAAGAAACTTTGTGAATAAATCCACCGCTTATAGAGTGCCTACAGCATACCTATCTGTACCTTTGGCAATGTATTTAATATCAATTCAGCTCTATGCTGCTGAGGTTTATATCAAGCTATGGGAAATGTAAATTTGAGTCAGAAGAAACATTTTGGTCTTTTTCCCAGAGTTCTTTAGATTCTTCCAACATGAAGGGAGCAGTGCATATTTTCTAGGAAACAAATATGGTGGCTCGATTGTGGCCTAAGTTTTAAGTATCATTTACTTCCTAATTAAGCTCATTAAATTAGTAACATTTTAAATAGAGTTTACTAGATGCTTGAACTGGCATTTTTTAAAGTTTGCTATTAGTTGATTTTTAGTTAACAGACTCTACTAAAAAAGTATATTGTTGCTGATACAATTTAAATCTTTATTAGCAGTTAATACTCAGAGGGACTTGCCTAACTCACTTCTCAGCTATGTGACATTGAGTGTGTTGTTGAATCTTTTAAGCCTCACATTTCTCAAAAATAAATTGGTGAAGATAACAGTATTCCTAAAATGGTAATTTTGAATATTAATCCAAGTCAAATCATTCATGTAAAGTGCTTTGCACAGTGCCTAAACATGACTCAATATGTTAGTTGATGGTGATGAATAAGAATCTTAACCTTAATGCCTTTTAAAAAATTTTTCAGGAGCCAGCCCCATGGCCTAGTGTTTAAGTTCGGCATTCTCCACTTCGGCGGCCTGGGTTCACGGGTTCGGATCCTGGGTGTGGACCTACACCACTCGTGAGCCATGCTGTGGCAGCGACCCACATATAAAATAGAGGAAGATGGCACAGGTGTTAGCTCAGGGCAAATCTTCCTCAGCAAAAAAATATAATAATAATAAATAAAAAATGAAAGTTAAAAAATTTTTTTCAGGTGATTTTCTGAGATAAATCCTATAATGTTGTAAAAATAAGAAAGACAAGCAAAGAAACAAATGAACATTATAGAAGCACAGAGTGGTTTCTCCTCCAGCAGCTCTATGGTGTTTATCGCTGCCCAGGCCGAGGGGTGAGAGGCAGGGGAGGTGGAGACAGAGTTCTGTCCTGAGCCTGATCACATTTGAAGGGAGTTCCCTCTGCACATTCCTTATACGTTGAAAGTAAAAGCTAAACAATATATAAAAATAGGTCACAATCCAGATTCTAGCTATTATAGTGAAAAGCATATTGATATCACTGGCACATGAAAGCTCCCATCAGTAAATCATCCTCCCTTCTGCTTTCGTAAGGATTAATCTTGCAATTTTAACTTGCTGTTGCCGATTTTCCTTTTTCTGATAGTTCTCAGTAGAATTAAACCTTCAAGCTCCAGGGAAGGTGGCTGAAATTTCGTTATTTTTATGTCTCATCAAATTATTTACCTTGCCAGCCGTTTGCCACCCACTTTTCTTCTGGAATTTCAACAAGAATTTATTTTAAAGAACAAATGTGTTGCCCTCACTGATGAGGAAAGAATGTTAGCAGAAAACAGAGGGGGGAAAGACATGAAAAACTCATTAGAAGAAGAGCATTTGTGTTTGTAATGCCATTTAGGATGTGAGAGATTTGATGGCGAATCACTGAGGGAGTATACAAGCACGTAAATCCAATTTGTAGGAGGAGTAATGGCCATTCCCCAAAGAGTCTTAACTCTCATCTGCTGAATTATGGCACCACATTTATCTTGCCTCTGTCAGGAAATTCACTTGCACGTATTTCAAATACTTACATGGTTTTAAGGTAGTCCACCTTTTCTGAGGCTAGGGAATGTCTTCTCTTTTACTATATTTATTTTTGGTCTCTCACCCTGAAGTGAATTGGGGATGGTGTCCCTGGATGTGAGGCTCAGGCATAAATTAAGCATGTGGTCCACGTCCTCACAATTCCCATTCTATCTTCCTTCCTCCCTCTGCCGCCATTCCTGACTACCAACACCACATGCCTAGAGGACATTTTAGGAAACAATTTAAAAATTTCTAATCCAGGAGGTTTTACAGTAAAGTTACTTGGAAGGTTTTGAAATCATTAGTGTGATGTTCCATAATACTTCAGCATTTTACAATATTTATATTGCATAATTCTTGTACTTTTTTCTAAGATTATTATTGTATGCTGAATTTAATGCGAAAAACTTGTGACACAAAATTATAGTAATTATATTTTCATTGAAATTCATTAAATTATAACATATTCCAGACAACTTCTCCTAACTAGGTAGCTAAGGGTAGTTTGAGGTTGTCAAGGAGGATGTGTGGTATAGTGTCAAGAAGATGGTCTCTGGATTCAGAGATCTGGGACCAACGTGCACGTCTTCACTTAGCAACCTTGTTGAATTGTCCTATGAGAAGTTCAGCTGGCAACTCTGTAAAATGTCGATAATGACATTTACCACATAGGATTAAATAGGAAAGGGGTACAAATCATTTTCCTTTGAGAAAATGGCAAAATCCACAGAATTGTCATCCTGGTTTTATCAGCGGTTTCTAGAGCAGCAATAACTAAATCATTGCTGGTGCTATGAACATATGAACATTAAGCCCAGGCCCCACTCTCTCCAACAGGAGTCCTAGAAAAAGTCTTCACATTACAATCCAGATTCTAGTCATGACTGGGGAAGGGAATAGGAGTATCAGTGGAACTTAAACACATGTGCGGATCTCTGCCTTATTCAAATATTTTGCGAAAATAACAGCACAGGAACAAAAAAAGGAATGAATCACAAGTCAAAGGGTACAGGAGAGGAAACCATAGCAAATGAGAAACATCAATAGACTTTTAAAAGTTGGGAAGCAGGTGTATTAGCAGTAAGAGGTTTTGCAGAGCCAAGAAAGCTGAAACCCAGGGCCAGCAGAAGGCAATGCCATGTAGAAACAAGAGAACTTGCAGGGCAGAATCCTTAAAGCCTAAGGAATTAGCAGCTCTGGAAACCTCAGAACCTGGGGGCAAGGAGTGGGGTGAACACTGGGACATTTGTTGTGAATCTCCTTAAGAAGCCCTTGGACTTCTTAGAAGTTTTTCTTCACGTGTGCTTATAGACAACTATCCTCTTTCCCACAATTGCAAGATGTTTATTCTCTGAATAATTACAAATGGAGAGAATAAGGGTACAGTGAAGGATGGAGACTAACTTATCTTATTAGAAACAGAAATTAGATTGAAGTTTATATACTTTAGATCATTTTCATTGTTTCACTTCCTAAGGATATTGAAATACTCTTCTTGGAAAAATTGAATGGCCCAAAGAAAATATCTATAGAGACTGCTTTTGGGCAGAAGTCCAGGGAACCATCTGGGTCCTTAGTCTCTTTTGGTTGACCCTACCAGTTGACAAGCTCTTCCCACAGTGCACAGAGATTACAACTGGCTTTTTAGTGCCTAAAGAAAAAAGAAAGGACTCTAAGAAAACAGAGAAAATCTGTGGAAAAGAAAGCATTGAAGAAATTACAATATCTTCTGGGAGAAGAAAAAAATCTTGCATCCATAAAACAATCACGAGATGCTCTTTTTTTTTTTTTTTCCAGAAAAGATAAAAGAGAGAGCTCTTAAATATCACCCCCCATTATCCATACGAATGTAGAAAAAATAAAGGTGAGGAACTCTTTCAGAAAGAACAGGCAAATATACAAAAAAATGCAGCAAAAACGCAAAAATATTAGAGGGTCATTCCAGGAGGGCCCAACATCTAAATAATAGGAATTCCAGAAAGAGAAAACAGGGAACTTTTCTGGGGAGGACCTGTGCTTCACCTAGGCCTTCTATACTCATTACCGTGGGTACCATGGGTATCTAGGCCCTAGATACCATGGGTATAGGGGAGCGGGCCCCTATCATGTGGAAAGTAACAAGTAACTTCCTGAAAAGCTTTAACTTCATTATCAGGCTTCAAGGCAGCCACTGCGCACTGGTGTTTTGGGTCATCCTTCTCCCAACAGGTGTTTAGAGTGAACTTCAATGTAAGGGAGGGGCTTCTACTCCTATCAGCATGTATCAAGGGGGTTTCATATAGTGGGACTAAACCCAGCCCCGAAATCCAGAGCCTCCCCTCTATTATCTGCCTTGAACCTCTAAGAATTTATAAATATTATTGCATCCTTTAGGTCATCACTCATCTCTTACACTAATATAATAAAGTTCTGCTATCCCCTGTTCTGCTCTTTTCCCCATCCCTTCACAAATTCTGAAAGCTTTTCCACTGTGCCCTCTGGCTATCACGGTCCATCACTAGCTCTTCTCTGAATACTATATGCTACATGCCTTCCTTATATGATTCTTTCAACTTCTTCCTCTAACGGAAATCTAGATCTCCTCTGATGACCTTGTTTTCCTGGCAGCCCCTTTAAGTGGTGACTTTTGTATCCTACCTGTAGGTACAAGTTGAAGAAATGTCATTATTCCTCACGGTTGTTGTCAAACCATTCTCCTTCCCTCCTCTCTAAAATCCTCTATCTTTGCATGTCATCTCATTAGATAGTATCATCAACATTGTTGTGCTCATCTAAGAGGCCCTTGTCTTAGTCTGCTTTATTTCTTGATGACTTATATTTTTGTTCACTGTCACTCTTTCTAACATTACTCTTCACTTTCTTTCCTATTGATTTCAAGATACATCTAGATAATGCTTCCAACACCTTTGCCTTTTACTTTCTAAGACTTCTCTCCTTCCATAATCTTGTCTTTCATCTTACTCTAACTCTAGTGGTCGTATCCTTGAACTCGTCATTGCCAATACCTGCAATCTTTTCATCATGTCAGTTGCATACACCTCTCGCTGACCACCACCAGTGTCATTTCATCTGATTTCATATAGTATTCCAACGATCCTTCAACCTGACCAGGACTTCCAATTCATTGACTCTGTCTCACCTTCATTCCTTGACCTTCTCTCTTCTCTTTACTTACCTTAAATTCCGTGGTCAGTCATCACAATCATTCCCTTGCATATAAGCTTACTCCTTTGTCCTCATTCTGCTCCCTGGTTCCTGCCTGATAAAACTCAATCATAACTGTATCAGACTTTCTGCCTATACCATGCCTGGACCTGTGAATATAGCTGGAGATAAATTCACAATTTCATTATTCTCATTTTAAATCGTAACCCAAAAACTTGAGCTTATCCTTAAAAGTGGACAGTAATCATACTATATTGCACTAGTATAGTTCATTCATTCTCCTATTTTCCTAGAAAACATTTCATAACTTGTCTGCCTTCTGAACTCCTAACACCTCCTCCCTCATCTTCACTCTCAGATGATCGCTTTGCCTCCTACTTTTCTTAGAAAACTGAAACAATCAGTAGAGAATTTTCTACAGATTACCATATATACATTCTTCCACATCCTCTGTTCAGCGATCCTATATTCTGTTTTTTTTTTTTTTTTGGTGAGGAAGATTGGCTCTGAGATAACATCTGTTGCCAAGCCTCCTCTTTTTGTTTGAGGAAGACTAGCCCTGAGCTAACATCTGTGGCAGTCTTCGTCTGTTTTGTATACGGGTTGCTGCCACAGCATGGCTTGATGAGTGGCTGGGATCCAAACCTGCGAACCCCCAGCCGCTAAAGCAGAACGCACCGAACTTAACCACCACGCCAGCCGGCACCGCCCTATTTCTGTTTTTAATCCATTCAATAGATTTATTAAGCATCTCCTAATGAGCTGAGGCATAGGGATACAAACACGAACAAGCATGGTTCTTGCCTTCATCGAGTTCACAGTCTCACTGTTTGGTCCAGCATAGCAAACTTCCTTTTCACCTTTTATCCACGTGACTACAGAAAGGAGAATTAAATGAAGCGTAATTATTCAAATTAGAAAATATCTAGCTCATCTTATAATCATAAAGAAAAAAGTGTGGCACTGTTAATTACTGCAAATGATTAAGATTGCTGATTGAGAGAGAAGTGAGTGCCTGCTCTTAAGGGCTGGCTTGTCTCATGCTGATGGCATAGTGCCATCTGCTGGATGCCAATTCTGGCTCAAGATGTGATCTAGCCAAAAAGAGGCTGCAAGAGCTGTATAATTGTATTGACGATTCTGCTTCCTAAATCATTTCTGATTTTAAAACTACTCAAAGATTTAACCTCGTCCAAGTTAGCAAAGAGATTCAATCGACAGAAGAAACCAGTGTCTTGAAATGAATCATAAGAACACGATTTTGAGAGCTGGAAGTAATTTTAGAGATCAACTGGACCAAACTATTTGCCCATCTTATGGATGACAAAACTGAAGTCCAAGACACCTTATATAACTTTCAAAGGTAATATTACGAGTGTGGGGTGGAGCTGGTTCTAGGACTCCCAATCAGTTATCTTTCCTCTACATCTATATTTTATTCCTTATTTTCCACAGTCAGCTGGTTGGTTATATATTAGGCATTCTATTATATTATATAAATTATATTTATATTATATAACTTAAACTTTTCATGGATGGAGAGGAGAGGTGTTCTAACCTGATTTCCTTTTTCATTTTTCTGATGATAATTACCTAAGGACACATCCACATTTCCTGACTCACACTCCAGTGCTCTTTCCTCTACTTAAATGTTGTATTAAAAGACTGTCTCAAAGTCAAATACCTTATGATCTCACTCATAAATAGAAGATAACAACAGCAACAAACAATCACATAGAGACAGAGATGGGATTGGTGGTTACCAGAGGGGAAAGGGGGGAGGGAGGAGGGCGAAAGGGGTGATTAGGCACGTGTGTGTGGTGATGGATGGTAATTAGTCTTTGGGTGGTGAACATGATGTAATCTACACAGAAATTGAATTATGATGATGTCCACCTGAAATTTATATAATGTTATAAACCAAGGTTACTTCAATAAAAATAAATAAATGAATAAAATAAAAGATTTTCTCAAACATGAAGATGGCTGGTTAACAAGGAAACTAAACAACAACAACAAAATATGAGCAGATAATTAAACTGCATACCTTGAATCTCTGATAGCGTATCACGGCATTTTTTTAGTCTATTTAAAAAATAACAAATTATTATAGTTCTGAAGAGTTGCGTTATCTCACAAAAGCTGGCATATTGTAAATTTAATTCTCTATTAATTCCTGGAAAAATTACTTCTTGCTGTTGCCAAAACCATGTTGTAGTAAGTAACATTATATGACAAGCAGATGCATCTGTATTTTGCTTTTAAGGATCAAGTTGAAAAGATTGTTATACTTATAAATTTGGAAATACGCAATCAGATATTTATGTCTTATTGGATCTTACTTGTAAATAGACTGGTGGAAATACATTCAGATGTAATGTGAAGATGTGCATCTCATGAGGCAACAAACATTAGGAAAAGAAAATGGAAGAAAGAGAAATAATCTATATATTTTAAAGCAAGATGTTTATTCTAGTCAATAACTTCTAAACCATATATTCTTATTATTTTGTACCTTTCAAAAATATACTCATTTAATTTAAAAATTAGTAATATAAATTTATTTATTCCATAATTGTTTTTGAATTCCTATCACATGTTAGGCACCTGCCAATATGCTAGGTGCTGCCACTACATAAATAAAAGTGCCCAAGAAACTCAGTGTGTAGAGATGTAACAGTATTCTGACCACAGGAAATCTTCTGATGTTTTAAGATTGTGGAAAAATCCCTCCTAATCCTGCATGAGAATCTTCTCCTGGTTTTTCCTCTATATATCTTTGTTTTATTGTATGATATCCTTCTTGAAATGGGTCAGCTCTAGACCTGCATGAGGTACAAAAGGAATATAAGGGAACTTTCCATTCCTCACTTATTTTTCCTTCAACATTTTGTTATTTCCAGCTATTGTTTATTTTGCAATATTAGTGATTTATAAAGGTTGCTTTCTCTAGATAAATCTGGATATGGGTAATCATGCTAAGGGTTAGCTTTTCTTCTATAATATGGCTATTTTTCTCTCCTGTAATGTTCTTTCAAGAGTCAATGTGGAACAGTATGTTGCTCATTTTTTTCAATAACAGGAGGCTCCATGAATACTTTATTGTGCCAATTACGCAAATCTATCCACAATGAGATATGTCCTTAGTCAACCTGTTGGTTGAAATCTCTTAATAAAATTTAAATGCTTCTTTCAAGTTGGTACTCGTAATGTCACCTGTCAACTACTCCATTGCACACATTGCAGTCATAAAGTAAAACCTGATTAAAAGGGAAGGTGAAATCAAAATCAAAGAGTAAGGTAAGCAATAACACTTAAATACACAAAAGACCACTTTTTTTAACCATGAAATACTGAAATATTAATTTCCTAAGTAGACATATTTTTTTGTCTTTATTGCTAAGTCAATTTAAGATTCTAATAGAGTGCTTCTTGACTGGTAATGTAAATTAATATTCAAACATAATACTTCAATCCCAGGTGACAGGAAGATGACTAACAGTAACAGTGGTTGCAAAACTCAGAGTCAATTAGTATCACTAAAGAGAACAATCAGATGTTTGGTGGAATTGTATTTTTGTGAAGCAGATTGTTTAAAATGTCTTTTGACAGTGTTTATAATATTGAACTGATCAATAAAAAATGATGTTTTAGATTAAATACAGAGAATTATTCAATATAAGAGGCAATGAAGTATAGCAGTTAAAAGCACAGATTTTAGAGGAAATTTTTCAAATTTGGGTCTGAGCTCTTACAATTTCTAACTGTGTGACCTGAATTATTCTGTACCTCAGTTTCTCCATCACTAAAATCTCAATAGTAATAATCCATACTTCATGGTGTTCTCGTGAAGACTAACTAAATTAGTATATGGAAGTGACTCACATCAATGCCTAGCATACAGTAATCAATATAGGACAACAAGCTAAGCTATTTATATCAATAGGTTGAAGAAAAATACCCAATAGAATTAATTTTATTCGCCCTGAAAATTTTGCAGCAATATTGGCTTTAGTAGCAGTAAATGTTATTATAATTAATATGATTTTAAAAACATAAACAACCAAAAACAACAGCAAAAAAACACGTGAGTAAACCTCAGTGATCTTAAAATCAGAAAAACTTGGAATTTCATTCTTGCCCATGTGTAATTTTCAGTAAATCACATAATGTACCTAGTAAAATACACTGAAAATACTGATCTTTATAATAGGGATGCTTTAAGGATAAAATGAAGTGATAACATGTAATGTTAGAAAATAGATTCATCACTATAGAAAATGCAAATATTATTACTAACACTTATACAAATGTTGCCTTGTGGAAACATGTAGAAATTCCTCACTCAAATAATAAGAGACCACTCATTTAAAAGATTACTTTTCATGCTATTTAAAAATCATATGCCTTCCAGTTGAAGATAGTGAACTGAGTCTATCCTCACTCCTTTTCCCAACAAATTCAACTGAAATGACAATGACATATTTATAAGTAAGTAGATTCATAGCAATCTGAGAATGAGACAAAGGTCATTAGAAGCGCAGAGCTTTTGAGAAATTTCTGGAAGACAGAAAGCAGATGGGATCATAATGACAACCTAAAGCTGAGGCGGCAACATGAAACAAGCACAGAGAATGGCCAGATTGCATTTAAAAAGTCTTTTTCATTCTGCTTAGCTATGGAAAGGCTCCAAACTCTGGATAGAAGGCATTCAGGGTTGGAGTGAAAAACAGGGATACAATCAGGACACTTAATCAAAGGATTAACAACAGAAATGCTGCTAGTCTGCCCTCCTCACCTCATACATGCAGTTGAGTCATTTTTGCCCAAGGTAAACTGGAACAATAATCACAAAACAAGTTTCTCAAACTATGTTCTGTTAACCACTTGTATCAGAGTTGCATGAGGGACTTGTTAAAAATTCAGATACCAAATTGTACTCCAGTTCTAAGGAATTGAAATTCTGGGGCCAAGACATTAGAATATGCCTTTTAAACAAGTTTCTCAATGATTTTACTTTTGGTCCCACTTTTTGAAAACTGTCACACTAAGGAAATTGAACCACTTGACTTGGAGTGGCAAGATTTCCTTTAAAATATGTTGAAAGCCTATAGTAGATTTCTTATTTTGACTGAGATAGAGTGACAGGAGCCAGAGTTATCAAAATATTTGACAATTTTTTCAGACATTGGACATCAGGCAGTGCAGAACAGTGATTACTGAGAGAGGAGAAATAAGTGAGGTGAACCCAATGATTGCCTCAGCGTATGGCACAGTTTACTGACTGCAGAGCAGAGAGGGGAGCCACAGTGGAGCTCAGTGATGTTTCTGAGAAGACAAGATAGCAGTAGGTGTCTGGAGAGGTCAAAGAAACTAGAGTTCAAAGGGAAGAGTACAATAGGAGAGAGAGAGAGAGATCTGTAGATCTGCCCAGGGTTTCTCCCAATTCTTTTGCTGAGTACTAATTAGCACATGTGTGTGAGGAAAGTAACTGAGAGCAGAGAAAGAAACATCTGAAAGAAACAAAAGAAATGATTCCTAGAGTTCATATAGGGCCAGGAAGAGTTTGATTTCCTACCAGGAAGGAAAAACATAATTCATGAGGTGCTAGGTAGAACACTAGAACGTTCTTGCTTCAGTAGCGGGGAAAAATTAGCCCTAGACTAAAGGCTTCTCTGGTCCCATCTAACAAAGGTGAGTAAACTTTGGAAGGATCAAACAATTTCCAAGTAACTTAACTGCCTTCTAGAACAAAGCTAAAAAATATTTATAGTAATGCAAAGATATCTATCATCTGGCAAGTTAAAGTTGAAAATGTTTGGCATCCAATCAAAAATTACCAAACATGCAACAACACAAGAAAGGTGCTAGCCATGGCGATTCAATGGGAGTTGGGAAAATTTTTTCAGAAAATTGCTGGGACAATTTTACAGCCATATGTTAAAATATTAACCTCAATCCTTTCCTCAAACCTTGTATAAAAATTAACCCAAAATGGATTGTTGTCCTAAGAACAATGACTAAAAACTATAAAATTTGTAGACAAAAACAAGAGGAAATAGTGACCTTGGATTTGGGAAATATTTCTTAAACACAATGCAAACTATTTTAAAAGGCAGTATATTGGACTTCATCAAAATTAAATATTTTTAACCTTCATAGGATAGGATCTTGTTTTGAATACCAAAAAGTAAGGTCCTCATCTGGGAGAAAATATTTAGCCAACAAAGGAATTTTATCTAAAATATGTAAAGAACTATTATAATTTAAAAATAAGAAGACAAACAACCCAATTAAAATGAGCAAAAGATTTCAAGTGTTTCACTAAAGAATACATGTATTATCTATATATATTTTATATACATATATAATGACTAATTATGACTAATGATGGTCTGCATAAAAAAGATCTCCTTTATGGCAAAAAAGCACCTGTAAAAGTGCCTAACATCATTAGTCATTAGGGAAAGTCAAAAAAAACCCAAATAATATACCACTACACTCCCAATAGAATGCCAATATCACGTCTTGGTGAAGATGTGGAGCAAGTGCTTGTCATACACTGCTGGTAATAATGTAAAATGATACAACCACTTTGGAAAATAGTTTGGCAGTTTCACAAATAGTTAAATATTCACCTAGCATAGGATTCAGTCATTCCATTCCCTTGTATTTACTTAAGGAAAAGAAAGCCTACATCCATACAAGAATTTGTATTTCAATATCCATTGTAGTTTTATTTGTAGTAGCCGAGAAGTGGAAACAACCCAAATGTCTGTCAGTGAGAGAACGGAAAAAAATTTGTGATATATCCATGGGATGGAATACTATTCAACAAAAAAGGAATAGATTATCAATAAATGCAACAAAATGGGTGAAACCAATAATTATGTTGAGTAAAAGAAGCAAGACAAAAAAGAATACTAACTATATGATTCCATTTATATAAAATTGTAGAAAATGAAAACAAGTCCATAGGATCCAAAAATCTTATCAATAATTGCTGGGGGTGGAGTGGCGGCAAGAGAGAGAATTACAAAGGGGCTACAGAAAACTATTGAGGTTGATTGATAACGCTCATTATCTTGATTGTGGTGATAGTTTCCATGGTGTATTCATATGTCAAAACTCATGAAATTTTCACTTGTATATGTGTAGTTTATTGTATTTACCCTTAGATTTCCTTCTTAAGGTCAATGCATCCATCCCCCATGCATCCATCCCCCAGTGGCTGAGAATATTGGCTGCTGAAAGGTCACTGCTGTATTCTTCTCAGGGAATTGCTGTCAGAAGCAGAGAAATGTATCACCAAAAGTTTTAACCCCTGAGAGAGGGTGGCATAGGGCTAATAACTGGTCGCTACAGAGATAGAATGTCTCAGCCTTCTTGCTTCAACTTGAGACTACTTTAGGGTTCAATCCCAGCTCCAGGGATCTCCACATGATCAACTAAGGGCTCATTTACAACCACATTGAGGGTCAGCTCTTTTCTGGGTCCTTCTTCACTTTCTTATAGTCTCCCTCCTGAGACCACCCCCTAATAAATCTTCTGCACGCAGCTCCACACTTTGGAGTCTCCCAATGGAACCCAAGCCAATATGTTTAATATCAGGATTGGTTAGGAAACAGACATTATACACTATTTTGGTACTGGGTCTTTTATCGGCTGGCTGGCAATGAATATCCCATTATCGGTGGAAAATAGAATATGAGTAACTCTGGCATGTTGTCAAAATATTCACCAGTGGTGAACTGGGATGAGTTACTGGTGGAGGGGATGCACTGGCTGATGCTCAGCATCTCTGGTGCTTGAGAAGTGTGATGGAAAGGATACGTATAAGGACAATGAATTTGGGAGGCAGTTGCTGAGAACATTTGATTCAAGGGTTTATTGAACAATGATGATGATTCACTGCTGATCCAAGGCAAAATATAAAAGCCATAGAGTCTCTTTGCAATACTTAAGGAAAACCTCCTGCACCAGGAGTAGACACAGATGGGAAGAGCTGGCTTAAAACTTAATCATAAGGGTAGCAGAGATTCAGAGAAGGGTAAATTCTCAACCTTGTCAGGCCTTCTATGCCAAACTTAAATCACTAGTAGAATGGAGTGGGGTCCTATGACTTCGGATGGGGGTATCTAGGTATATGTAGACTCCTTTGAACCCTTCAGGGCTACACAGGGGACCCATTAGACCCTTATTACAAGATAGTGGTCTCACTTGCTTGAAGATTATACAGAAACCTCAAGTGTGGTAGGCATCTGCCAAGACTCTGCTTACCCTTTATGAATCTACCCTATAACAACAAACGTGCAGTGCAAAGAGTAGGGGAAATATTGAATCAGTAGTGAAGACAGAGGATGATTATCACTCATGACCTTAAGATTAACTACAGCAGTAGAAGCTGTACTTGTCCCACTAAGATTTATCTTATAATTTCCCAGGATACAAGACTAATCAATATCCTGAAGAATCTGTTCTCCAATGTCAGGAACTTAATATAAAGAGCAAGTATAGTTGAGAGACACAAATGATTGGCCTAGTGGATGTGGTGGTGTCATAACAGATCCTCATTTCAGCACTGATATGTCCATCCCTCAAAAGCTGAACATATCTGGGGCTGATGGCTCACTGTTGAACCTTCGCTGGAGATTTCCCAAGGGAACTGCCTTGCCCAAGGTAACCTCCTCCTAGGGGCAGTCAGTGGCTAATGACTATTTCAGATATACAAGGTCCTCTCCTTTGCCTCAATTTGGGACAACTCTGAAGGGCCATCTCAGCTCTATAGCTCCCTGGAGAATCACCCAAGGTCCCATTTGCCACTGCATTGTGAATCAGTTCCTGTCTCTGCTCAGGGCAGCCATACTCACCTCCTTCCAGCTGTATCTCCCAAGAGCCTTCCCCAAATGAGTCATGTATGTAATGTCCCATCTCAAAGTCTGTTTCCAAGGAACCCAATTCAAGGCCTGCCCATACACTTTAAAGTAGAGCTATCCTCTTTCCATATACGGAGTTCACCATCAGCCTTCCAATTCAAGAGGGTTACTGGGGAAACAGGAAACAAGCTTACATAGAAATAAAAAAGGCCCAAGCCACTTATATACAGGAACCAAAGACTTCATTCAGAGACATGATTGATACTCAAAGACGACCAAACTTTTGAAGGAGAGCAACAGCACAAAAAGAAAGACCAAAATGAATAAACAGAATAATTATTCCTTGAGGAAAGAGAGTTAATTGGGCAAAAGAAGAGGAGGCTAAACATTCTAATTGGTATTCCTGATCTCACTGTATTCTGTTTTATTCAGTCTTCGCCTTGATTACCACTGAGATTGAACAACTTTTTATATTTTTATAGGCCATTTATGTGTTCTCTTCTGTGACTCCTTTGTATATATTGTTCTGTAATGTGTTGGCTGTGCTACACATATCTAATTACCCCAGAGAAAGAAGGTTTTATTTGTTTTTTTTTTCTTATTCAACTTTAGAGCTCACTTGCTTTCTCTCTCTCTTTCTGCTGTGTCTTGAACCAATGTTCTTTTTCGAAGAACAATGTTCTTTATCTAAAGACTGTATTTTTTATATTATCATAATTTGGAGTCATTTTTGACTGGTTTTGATGGGAAGAGTGGCTTCCTTATTGGACTCTCAACTGAAAACAGCTTCCCAATGGGCAGAGACAATAATTCTGGACTCTCTGTGTAATTCTATTAAACGTCCTCCCCTGACTGTTCTGTTTGTACGTAACCATTTCATAATCAATATCAGTGCATGTGCTACACATGCCCTAAGAAGTTCTTCACTAGATGCACTTGAGTTCATCAGTGTTGTTTAAAAAAGAGAAAGATACGTGCAGAGACAGAGACGGGGAGAGACACAGAGAAAGAGAGATAGAGAGAGGCATTTGTGTAGAGAGTGTAGGCTCTGGAGTGTTAGACAACTTAAAAGTAGTCATTTGGGTACAAAGAATGTGCAAAAAAATGGTGGTTATTAAATATTTTAGATCCAGTCTCAACCTAGGTGACAAGAGGAAAATTTGGTATTTCTAGAAAGGATGGTCCCTACAATTCACCTAATCTTTATTCTTCATTCAATATCATTGGGGAGGCCATTCACATAATGAGATAATTAAGACATCAGTCTCTGTAGCGCATCAGCCTGCGTTTGAATCCCAGGTGCCTCCTTTTAGGTAAATCACTTAACTTCTCAGAACCTCAGCTTCTTTGTCTGTCAAAGGGGGATAATGATACTACCTCCTTTGTGGGGTAGCTGTTTGGATTGAATATATGAGAACAGTGCCTAGAACATAGTAATCATTCTATGAGGATAAGATATTGTTGATCTTCTTTAAGCCTGCTACCAGATTGAGATAAATAGATAAATATTCACATATTAGTTTTAAAAAAGCTGTTTAGAATAATGTTTAATTTTGTTGTAAATTAAAGAGGGGTGAGTTAAAATTAGTAATGGTAAATTTCATAGAGATCTCATTTGGTTTTATTTTTCTCTGACTTAGAAAAATTAATATAAGTCTAACACACCTGCTGAAAATTAGCTCAAATCTTTACACTTCTAAACTGCATCATTCCAATTATTTTAGATAGTTGAGCACATTTAAATAATATGTTTTCTAATAAGATGCTTTCAGGTCGACGTTATATTAAACTGGTTAAGATTTTCTTAATTGTTTAAGGTTTACTATGGAATAGCACAACAGAGATAAATATGGTGTCTTTAAGTCCATGATGTAAGCAAGTTCTAAATATGACTCAATGCTTCTGTTAGGTTGCATTTAAAACCAGGTCTAGATTTCAAGACGTATTTTTAAAGATACTATTTTACCTAGTGAAATTTGTTATTCTAAATTCTTTGTTTCACTTGTTAGAATTGTTTGATGTTCTACTTTAAATATAATGTATATTATATTGTATATCTATTACTGTATTTGGTTTGTAAATCCCCTGTGGTTTCATTTATATAGGAGAGTGCAGTCAAAACTACTGGTTGATTCTTTTAATTTTATATGGAAATGTCTACCTTTGGGGACAGCTCCTTGATTTGAGGCTGACATCCTTTTTGCAGCACTTAATATCAGTTGAAGCTCTGATTTCCTTTTGTTTGTGGTTTGTCCGAAGATTTTGTTTAGTATTGCTGGTTTTCTGAATAGTGTATTGGTTTCTTTGTTGCCCTTCAGCCTTCTAAATATGCTTTTTATTTGGATAATTTTTCACTTTGTTTTGTTTTGTTTTCTTTTTTTTTTTTTTTTTAGTGAGGAAGATTGGCCCTGAGCTAACATCTGTGCCCATCTTCCTCTATTTTGTATGTGGGTCGATGCCACAGCGTGGCTTGATAAGTGGGATAGGTCCGTGCCTGGGATCTAAACCTGCAAAACTGGGCCACCAAAGTGGAGGGCGCTGAACTTAACCACTGTACCACCAGGCCAGCCCCTCACTTTGTTTTCTTTAGCTCCTCCTATAATTTCAGCACTCTGTAAAATGGCGACTTGGGACATCCATGTCCACTCCCTTTTTATGAGGTTTTGGTGAAGCAAAATTCAGAAGTGGTAAACCAGGTGTTCCATCTGTATTCATAAACATTTGAAAATAATTAGAGAGGAAAAAAACAAAAAAACCTTTGGAAAAAATCTGCGATTACTCTCCCCCTATTTCTGTCTTCTCTCCGCTTTTCAATAAGCCTTCCCTCCAGGAGTTACTCTTGTACACAAAACTTCCTGGACTTCTCCCCATTGAGTTATTCCCCACCTATCCCTACCTCAAAGACCACCTTGACCACACTTCCCTTCCCTGCTCAGTATTCTCTCTTGAATCTTAGATCCAACTCACCATTAGGTGGTTAAAGGAGGGGGAAAAAAGGTTTGTTGACCTTCAGTGGAAGGAAGAGTCTAGAGATGAAAGAAATCTCTGAATACAAGTCAGGAACTTCTTGATTATAGATATTTACATAGGGGAGAAAAATACAGGCTTAATTACCTTGATAAAGCCTTGGATACAAGCATAAACTGAGGAACCTGCTACGATAACAGACTGAGCTAAGGGCTAATGGAATGGGAGCAGTGGGACAAAGGGGGATGGCAGTAATTGTTTTCCTGGACCATTTTGTATTATGCAATTTTTCCATAGGGGGATAGTGTTTCCGCCTCTGCCACAAGTGCTTCTTACTTCATTGTCCTTCTGTCCTCTGATTCAGAGGGAATTCTAGTCTTTGACACAGAATTACACAACATTGCCTGTGTTGCATATTCTAGTGTTTAGGGTCCTTGTGCACTGAGAGGTCAGTGCAAAAGGATGGGTCTAGTTCTTTCTTTATCGCATTTTGTTAGATGTAGGCTAAGATGGCCTGGGCTTGTGGTGAATTAGCTAGTGTGACTTTTCTCTTTCCCCCTGACTTGACTTTATTACATGCGGCCAACCAAAGACTGTTAATAATGTTTCAAGAATTATATGTGGGTTTTAGTGGGAAGCAAAGGCCCCACTTAAGCTTGACTCAAAGTACACACCAGAAATTGTAGTTCCAGACATTATCCCAGCTAAATATATATTTGTGCTTTGATTTCTATTCATGTTGCATGGATATAAATCTCTTAGAAAACCATTAAGATGATTGTTAATAAGCAAGCCAAAATTGGATGTTCCTGTGTTTATGACTCTCTTAGATAACACTAAAAAAAAAAAATCAACCTTTCATTTCTAAGATTTTATGCAAATTGTTAAATATGAAAATGTTCCTTCATAATTGTATCAAAAAGTTTTGGTTCGTATATGCCAAATATTGTTGTTTTTTCTTTTATGTTTCTGTGATGTTTAAACATATGTTTCGTTGGAGATTGTGTTATTCTTTGAGTTCAGAAACGTTCATTAGCGTCTTTGCAGGGAGTAAAATCAACTCTGCCATCTGCGTGTGTTTAGTTTCAACCAGAGAGCATTTTCAGTAAACTTAAAGTATACTTGATGTCTTTCAGAAAATCTGTAAGAGTAATTATAAAAAGATAGCCTAGTAATGCAAGCCACTAAATGCATTTTCAAAATTGCAGGAACTGTATTAATTTCTTTTAAATCTTGTGATGCATTTATAAAATAAACATACACAAAGTGAATGTTTAACAATAGGAGGGCAGTAGAGTGCAGAAGCAATAAGCAGTGGTTAAAAGTGAAGGAGAATAAATACCCAGCAGTGGAATAGCTGCCCATCAAGGGACGAATGGGTAAAGAAGCTGTGGTATATATACACAATGGAATACTACTCAGCCATGAAAAACGATGAAATCCAGCCATTTGTGACAACATGGATGGACATTGAGGGTATTATGCAAAGTGAAATAAGTCAGAGGGAGAAGGTCAAATACTGTATGATTTCTTCATTAAGTAGTAGATAATAACAACAATAAACAAACACATAGGGACAGAGGTTGGATTGGTGGTTACCAGAGGGGAAGGGGGGAGGGAGGGGAGCGAAAGGGATAATTCGGCACATGTGTGTGGTGATGGGTTGTAATTAGTATTTGGGTGGTGAACATGATGTAATCTATGCAGAAATAGAAGTATAATGATGTACACCTGAAATTTTTACAATGTTATAAACCAATGTTACTGCAATAACAAAAAATTAAAAAAAAATAATGATAAAACAAAAAATAAGTGAAGGTAATGTTTTGATTCTAAGTTTGCTCAGTCTTGTTTTCTAAATTTGCTATGGACTCTGGAGTATAAGGAGTAATATGTATTGGTCCCTCTTAACATCATCCCAAAATAGTTCTTTCAAGAACTTTCACTGTTGAAAGGCAGACAAGGGAAAGATAGAGTGAGAGCGGAAAATGTTTTAAATTATTATTACTTTAAACAGGCAAGACAATCATTTTCAGTGCTGATTGAAAGGATTAAGCTGTTGGTAAAGTGATACCCTAAGATTATTGAAATTATTTACATAGTGGCAGAATCACCTCTTCTTTTAAATAAGAAGGAAAGAAAAAAGATTGAGCATACGAACAAGTATTTTTTGTCAAAATTTAAGCAAGTTTCAGTATGGTGGTTGCTGCATGATTTTCTCTGTGCTAAAAGAAGTAATATTATTTCAGAGTGAAGAAGCATGTGTTGAGATCCTTGGATAAATATTTGAAATTATCCCATTGAGGATTCAGAAAGAGAGTTGTCAAGGGAGAGGAAAAAGTTGATTGGATAATATTGAGATCCAATTGAGGATGGACACAATGGCTCTCTTCTATAAGATTGTAAAATGCTCTGCCTTCATTTCATACTCTGGATTTATTAAAATAATATGGGCTATTAAAGAATGATAATATCATCTCATCATCATTATGCAATCACTGTAGTTTATCTTATTAAGTATTTACTATCTGCCATTCATAGCTCTAAGCACTTTGAATGTATTAAATAATTTAATCCTTACACACAACTCTATGAGATAGTTATGAGCTCAATATTATTATTAATTTATTTTTTGTGTAGTGTACATTTCCTCCAAGATTTATATTATTATTTGAATGAGCTTCATAGTCATTAAAATATAATTGTTAGACTTTAGATCACTTTTACTGATTTCACTGCCCACTTTTTTTTAATCTCACATTTTCATTGCTGTTTAGATCATCATTTTTATTAGTTTTTGTTTCCTCTGGAATATTTAATTGACAAGTTTTTATTTATGAGAATACTTGGGAACCTTATGCATCATTGACTCTGTGTAAGAATGTCCTTACATATGAATAATAGCTCAATTTAAAACTGAGTTTTTATAATGAATATTGTCTGCTTGAAATGTGTTATAGTGGATGGGTCACCCGATGGCCAATCCAATTTTTTATTTTTCTTTATAATAAGGTGTTCGTTATTACTTGGATGGTTGTATAAATATTTCTTAATTCCATAAATTTAAAAACAAAACAAAATACACGTTGTATGTTGACATGGATATCTCATCATTAGCTTTTCTTTGTGCTTTTACCTTGAAGTTGTGAACATTTCTTCAGGCTTCAATGTCTGTATCTTCTTCTTCATTATGAATCCCTGCGTGAAAATTAATGTTTTATTATTTTATTGTTATTTTATTCCTTGTTCCTAGCAGAGTACCTGACATAATTATTAAAGTCATTGAATTCCTCAATGAATTGTTTCAGCAGCTTAGAGAATAACATTTAGAGCTTTCAAATGGTGTTGAAGGGTCTAAAGAGACATCAATAGAGTGAAATCAAAAATCTCTTGAAGAAGTTTAACTCTCCCATGAAACTCATGATGACCAGATTAGAGTTATTTCTGCCAGAAATGGTTAAGTCAATACGTTACAATATAGTCAATAGCCAAATAGTCAGTAGTCAAAACTTTATAATCGGGCCAGCCCCGTGGCTTGGCGGTTGGGTGCGTGCGCTCCGCTGCCGGCGGCCTGGGTTCGGATCCCGGGTGCGCACAGGCGCACCGCTCCTCCGGCCATGCTGAGGCCGCGTCCCACGTGCAGCAGCTGGAGGGATGTGCAGCTGTGGCAGACAACTATCTACTGGGGCTTTGGGGGAAAAAATAAATAAATAAAATCTTTAAAAAAAAAATTAAAAAAAAATAAAAACTTTATAATCAATAGTTAAATAGTCAATAGTCAAAACCAACAATCATCAATCAATAGGTCATAACATCATCAGGCATTTATTTAGATGCTGCTGGGAGTCTGACAATCATGTTCACATTTAAAATATTCTGGACATTTTTGTTAGAAGTTTGCTTGGAAAAATGATCTTAAGTCTGCAAAAGTCTAGGCTACCTTTGTCTACCCATAGGCACAAGTTTCTGTGGATGATATAGAGACATTGAAAATACAAATTGAAAGAGGTTACTCACTATTTTGTTGTACTCTGACCCATGAGCCAGAATTTAGTAGTTTCACAAAGGACCTGAGGGAATTTCTAATGCTTTCCCATGACGATATCGATAACTGGGAGTTTTGGTAGCACCTTTGACTTGCTGCTGGCTCACCTGTCTGCTTGGCAGTGATGCATTGTCTACTGCTCCATGTAGCTGTCTTCAGCTGTTGCTATTGTATCATTTACCTACATTAATGTTTATCTTTTGCTCGGGACAGTGGATGTTTTTTGTTAACCACTCATCTTTGCTCTTATCACCTCTGCTCAGATGGAAGGAGAAAAACGATCAGTGGGTACAAATGGAAGAGAAAGAGAGGGAGAAAAATAATGTAAAATGGAAACTATTGGTGGTGTTTTAAGGAGTGGGAGCACAAAAAGTTGAGATTGTAAATGAATGAATGAATAGCTAAAGAGAAGATAAAGGTGTTCGCACTGTATGGTAGACACTCTAAGAGAAAATATACTTGGAAAGGTAAAAATATTTAGACAATTGCTAAGTAAAATTGGTTCAACAAAACACTGCTCTTATTACAAAAACAAAAACCATACCTTCTTACCCATGCACTGTGGGTTTAAGAAACATATCCTCAGATAAAAGAACTATTGATTTATCTTATTTTCCCCACGGCACTCGTATTATACAGGGATAAGTAATCATATAGTGGATTTGTTGTGGGCAGGCTCAGTCAATCATCAGGTGTTCGCTAACCTCTGCCTCGCAAGGAAAATGACAGCATTGCAAGAAAAATAACACATGCCAGAGACGTGGCCTGCAAGGATTGAATCTGATAACATCGCTTAGTTTCATTTCCTTTTAAACAAGTCTATTTATGTATGAATGTGGTGTGAAATTACTCCTATGGTTGACATGAGGAAGGAAGGTGTTCACAATCAGAACACTATTGCTGTATTAAATTTTGAATAAAAGAGAATTACAAAAATCAATTCATCTTTCATAATCAGAAGGATTTATAATCTTTTTAAAATTATACTTTTCTTCCTGAATTTGGACTTAAATTATAATATATTTATAGGTGCTAGGTCATTGATAAATATTAATGGAATTAATTACTTTTATCAAAAATGGGTAAAAAGGAAATGCACTTAAGTTTTTAAGGAAGAGCATATGAGAGTATTATGGTAATATATGATATAATATAGACCTGGAATCCCTAGAATTTGGGGACAGTTATTTCTAAGTCTCCCAAATCTCTAGATATAAAAATATTGGGAGATGAGAAGAGATGTAACAATGTAATCATGAGTATTTAAGAATAGGAAAGGGGTTGCTGGTATTTAAGACCCTGCTTGAAAGAGATAAAGAGATCTAATAATAACTGTACTTTCTGATGAAAGCTGGCCAATGTAGAGAAACAACAATGCAGTATCACACTGTTGACTGTACCCAGATATCATGAGTAGAATCCTGCTATTCCTGGAACTGGTCAAGCGTGGACAGTTAATGAAATGGGGAAGACTAGTGCAAGCTGTTGGTGGTAGGGAGAGGAAGAGTCAATTTTGGATATGTTCAGTGTTTGAGATGTAATTTAGACAGGCAAATGGAGATGTCAAGAGGATAATTCAACATAAGAAACTGGAATTCAGAGGAGAGAGGTTAGAAATATGTGGATTATTAGGATATAGATGGAATTTAACATGTCTGGGACTAGCGTGGGGGTGAGTAAGGCACTCACCTCCAGTGCAGAATTTAAGAGAAAGGCACCAAAATCTTAGTAATCAAGATAAATGATATTTTAACAATAAAAAATAATGTAAAAATCCACAATTAAAAAGTATCAAAATTTTAAATGTTTCAATGGGACTAGTTGGGATTACTTAGAGAATGAATTTAGATAGAGTAGAGAATAAATCCAAAGACTAAACTCTGGGGCATTTAAATGTTTTTGTAGAAAGAGGAGGAAGAAATAAGAAATGAGGATGGGAAGGGTTGGCCAGAGATCCAACTGGGTGGGTTTCTGAATGCCAGGTGAAGGCCCAGGAAGGAGGTAGTGTTTAACTTTGTCGTAAGATGCAGACAGGTTGAGTGGATAATATCTGAGAAACGCCCTTTAGATTACAATTAAAAGGAGAGAGATCATCAATGACCTTGACAAGAGCTGTTTCAGTTGAGTATTGGGGACAAAAGCTGGATTGTAGAGTGAAAGAAAATGAGAACACAAGAAGAGAGGTCTGGATAACACTTTTGAGAAGATTTTTTTTTTTAGGTTGTACAACGTGATTTTTTTAAAGGGCTACAATGTGATGGTTTAATATACATATATATCGCAAAATGATTATCACAATCAAGTTAACACTTCCATCACGTCACATAGCTACCATTTTTTTGTATATGTGTGGTGAGAACATTCAAGATCTACTCTCTTGGCAAGTTGCAAGTGTAGACTACAGTATTATTAACTGAAATCACCATGCTGTATATTGGATCATCCAGATCTCCAGTGGATTTATAACTGCAAGTTTGTACCCTTTGACCAACATCTCCCCATTTCCCCCACTTCTCAGCCCCTGGCAACCAGTGTTCTATACTCTGGTTCTACGGTTTGGCTTTATTAGATGCCACATAAAAGTTTTGCTGTAAGGGATAGCAGGGAAGGAATGATGACTAAAAGGAGGCCTGAGGTCCAGGGACAGTTTTTCTTCAATGATGGGAGATAATGTATTATATTTGTGAAATTATGGGAATACGCTAGGAAAAATGGAAAATTGGTCATGTGGGTGGTACAGAATATAACTACATGAGTAAGTGAAAGAAGATAGGGAGCGACCGTACAGTGGAAGACTTGGCTTTATAAAGGAGCATGAACAATTCATTCATTGTAACAATGAGGAAAAGAAAATAAGAGGCAAAATCCTCAATCCCGAGCAGATATCCTTCTATATATCTTATTTACCAAGTTGAAGATTTTAAGTCCACTGCTTTTTTTGAAATGCTCCATCCACCTTCTTCATACTCCATTTGACACAGTGTATAACTTCTTGATTAAAAAAGAAAAAGTAGAGTTCATCAGATGTGAACTCTTTTTTAACTTTCTATCTCATACCTAACTTATTTGCAATAACAGTAATCCTTCTGTTACCTCTTAGAGAGTCTCACTAAAAGGTTGTCTTTCCCCCATAGCACGGGTAGCATTTCTGTCTATGCTGTGGATTCTGTCTCCTTTCATCAATGCTCACACCTTGCTCCATCTATCATTCTGTTTCTTAGCTGTATCTTTATCCTCCCCTTTTCTTCAAGCCCCTCCTGTGCTCTGGTCACTCCCACATTAAAGAAAAACAGAAACCTCTTTAATCCTACATTACTTTTTTGTGTGTGTGTGTGAGGAAGACCGGCCCTGAGCTAACATCTATTGCCAATCCTCCTCCTTTTTTTCCCCTTTTTCTCTCCAAGCCCCAGTAGATAGCTGTAGGTCATAGTTGCAAATCCTTCTAGTTGCTGTATGTGGGACGCGGCCTCAGCATGGCCGGAGAAGCAGTGCGTCGGTGCGCGCCCGGGATCAGAACCCAGGCTGCCAGTAGCGGAGCATGCACACTTAACCGCTAAGCCACCGGGCTGGCTCCCTACTTTTTTTTTCATTCCTACATAATATCCTTTTCCTCTGTAGCTAAGTTTCTTGAAAGAATCTGCACTCATTATTTCATTTTTTCATTCATATTTTTAATCATTATCCGAGCCGTTATCATAATTATCAGTAGTAGAAGTATAAACTACTTCAAACATGCAAAATAGTAGAAATCAATAAAATTAACTCATGAAGTAATCACCAAAATTAAGAAATTCAACAACAAATTAAATCCAAATCACCTGTCTACCCCTCTTCACTTGCATTTCCTTCTACCACACCCAGAGAAAACAGGTAACTCCTTTGAGTTCATTGTTTATCCATCTCAAACATATTTTTTATTTTTTGAGGGGGCAGCAGCACTTCACATTTCTTGAGGGTCTGCCTCCAAGGAGCTCATAGCCAGGGCCAACACCCCACACACGCTGAGATGGGGTAAGAAAAGAGGTGAAGACAATGCAGAGACACCACAGCCCAAGCAAACGGGGTACAAAGCAGGCCCAGGCAGGGGCCAAGGGGTGGGGTGGGGAACAATGGCAGCCTGGCAAGCCCTGACTAGACCTGGGGACCACGGACCATGCACAAGCTTGAAAGCTGCCCTTCCCCTGCCAGGTTGGCACCTCCTGGGATGCACTGGGGGTGCCCCAGCTCCTCCATCTTCCCCAAGTGGGCCCCCACCATCATGGTGGCCCTCTCCACCCAGGACTCCTCCACTATGCAGACCCCTGATGGAGGGCAGACAGCCAGGGTCTGGGGCCCTTGGTCAGGACAGCAGGGTGGAGGCAGGGCCTATCAGGGAGCGGCTGGGTCCCTGGGCAAGTCCATAAGGAAATTCCAAGAATCCCATGGAAGCCCGTGTGCCAGCCAGAAAGGGAGAAAGGGGAGGCCTTAAGAGAAGGAAGCAGAACTCCAAGTAACCAGGAGGGGTCCCCAAGAGGCCCAGCCCCCTCAAAACTGCTCCTGGTGGGGAGGGTTAGGGGTGTACAGGCAGAAGGCCGAGAGGAACTCACCTGAGGGGAAGGGGGACAGACAGTTGTATAGCAGGCGGGCAGACAGCAGACGAGCAGGGACACATACACACTCCGCTCATCACCAGCATCCCCTTTTGTAAAACATGGAAGGTTGTGGGATAAAGGGGGAGGAGAGTGAAATATGACCACTTACAGCCACAAAACCTGCTCTGCACACGTCTAGCACCTGGCAGAGGGGAGGGCGGGCAGGGCAGTGGCAGGCTGGGGCCAGCCCTATTTATAGAGGATATCCTAGTGTCCAGGCTGGTAGAGAAGGTAGACCTGGGCTTGGAGCCCTCGGGGAAGATGTGTAGGTTGCTGGTGCTGCCCTCACAGTGGACCATGTATTCTACCTGGAGGGAGATGCTGAGGGCTGGGCCAGCGCAATGATGTGGATGTGGTCACTCTCCTGGCACGTGGGCTCCACCTCCTGCTGCCAGAACTCCTTGACAGTTGCTCGCCCTCCCTGAAGTGCTCAAAGAATTTGCTCTCAGGCTGCAGGTAGCCTGAAGTGAGCAGCCGCAGGTAGACCACCAGGCTGTCCGAGGTGCTCTGATGATTGAAGGAAGTCAGCAGGTCGGCTACGGAGGTCTGCTTCTCCGCCTGCTCCATCAGGCCCATGAACATGTTGTGGAAATCCTCAACTGTGAACTCAGTGAAACCCTGGAGCACCAGGTCCTCTTTGCTCTTGGAAGACACAGCCATGGACCGCAGCAATTCCTTGCTGTCACTCCGCAGCGCCTCCAAGTGGCAGAATCCCACAGCTCCATAGAAGCAGTTCCCATCAGGCCTGGTCTTGCGGATGTACCAGTAGAGTAGTTTTTGTGGAGATCCCTGATCTTCTGTTGATAGATGCTCTCATCCTCAGCACACTCCTCGTGCAGGACCGAGAGCTCCAGCCACTCGGAGACCAGAGGGTTCTGCACAGCAGTCTCTAGTCTCTTGCTGAATTCTCTCCTGCTGAGCCACGATGGCTTCATCATAGGCCAGACAGTTAACATCTTCAACGTCTCTGCCCAGCACACATGTATGTATGCCAAGAAAATATGTGATTTTGCTTTGCATGTTTAAACATTTTATATTAACTTTATCATACTGTGTGCATTCTTCTGCAACTCATTTTCTTTTCTTTCAAGTTTATTAGTGAGATTTATCCAGGCAGGTACACATATATCTCTAGTTATTCATTTTTACTGTTAAATAATATTTATTATGTGGATATGCCACTAATAGTATTGAATTCCAAGTGAATGGATATTTGTGTTGTTTCCATTTTTCTTTCATTCAAATGATGTTGCAATGAATATTCTTGAATGTCTCCTTATTAACAAGTAGGGTGTTTCTCTAGGGCAGCAGTTCTCAAAGTGTGGCTTGGGGCTTGTGAGACCGAAGTTATTTTTATAAAATAAGAAGTATTATTTGTATTTTTCACTCTCATTCTTTCATGGGTGCAGAGTGAAGTTTCCCGGAGGAGTACCGACACACTCTATCACAGCAGATTGGATGTGGAAGTGGACATGAGCACTCCAATTGTCTTCTCTTAAGACAGACAGTGAAGAGATTTGCAAAAATTTAAAACGATCCTTTCTTTTCACTATTTATTTTTGTTTTTAAAAACATAGTTATTTTATTAAAAATATGTTCTGTATATTGATATATAATTGGTTTATTTTTTAAACAATAAATACTTTAAAATTTTCTGTTTTATTTATTTATTTTTTTTATTTTTTTATTTTTTTTAATTTTTTGTTTATTGCAGTAACATTGGTTTATAACATTGTAAAAATTTCAGGTGTACATCATTGTACTTCTATTTCTGCATGGACTACATCATGTTCACCACCAAAATATTAATTACAACCCATCACCACACACATGTACCGAATTATCCCTTTCACCCTCCTCCCTCCCCCCTTCCCCTCTGGTAACCACCAATCCAATCTCTGTCCCTATGTGTTTGTTTATTGTTGTTATTATCTACTACTTAATGAAGGAAATCATACGGTATTTGACCTTCTCCCTCTGACTTATTTCACTTTGCATTATACCCTCAATGTCCATCCATGTTGTCACAAATGGCTGGATTTCGTCGTTTCTTATGGCTGAGTAGTATTCCATTGTGTATATATACCACAGCTTCTTTATCCATTCGTCCCTTGATGCCCATTTTCTGTTTTAATTTTGAGTAAATTACATTTTGGTAAATATAATCCTTATAAACAAAATCCTACATGCCCATGATCCTTAATAAATGTTAAGACTGTAAAGAAGTTCTAATATAAAACTAGTCTGATAACTTCTGCTATGGTGTATACCTTTAAGATTTGAATTGCTTTGCCTGAATGTACATACGTCATCATATTTACTAGATATTGTCTATTTTCTCTCTAAATCCATCTCGTATGAGGAATCCTGCTGCTCCTCAGCTTTGTCAAGATTTGGTATTGTTGCTGGTTTTTATTTTTTGCCAATTTGAGCAAACTCGTGTTTCCTTATGGTTTGGATTCTCATTTCTCTCATATCTCATGTGATAGGGCATTTGGGGATACTCGTCGACCTCTGCATTTCCTCTCCTGTGAACTGACTATATGTTAGGTATGACAGTATCAAATGGCATACTATAAAATTAATTTTTTGATGTACAAGTATCAGAATTTAGAATAAATCCATCACATTTTGCTACTCTCTGCCAATGTCATTCTGGCATTTCCACCGTACTAGAAGTGGGCATGCTTCTTGGAAGTATCCTATAGCTTGATGCACCATTTCCCAGGGTCCTCGCAGGAGGGTTAAATCCTATTTTCTGGGAAAATGCTCCCATATGGATAAACTCTCCTTTATCTAAATTCATGTTTTGTGCTTCTTAATCCTGCACACTCAGAATCCAGTCCCATGCATATTCTCCTGGCTCCTAAATGAACATGCTACCTAATTCCTGAAGTTTCTTCCAAGTATAGTCTGATTTCTCTCTTAGCAGGTGCAGCAAACCTCTGACTGGTTATGTTGTGACATGACATTATTTATTGACATAGTGACTGGCAGCGGCGGGCAGAACCTTGGGGTAGGGGTGCGTGCTTTCTTGCAGAAGGTAAGGATCTTCTTCATGTTCAAGCAAGAGGGGAGCACTAAGCTTCAGTGGGGAGTGGTGCTCATTTCTGCTGGCACAGAGCATTAGGGGAATCTTGGAATTGAAGATTTTCAAGAGCATCAACCCAAGTGTTCCCATCTCATGGGTCAGGGTCCCATTCTTTCCCAGCCAGGGTCCTGACCTCAGCATATAGACCTGTTATGTGTAAGAGCATTGGAGATCTTCCACTCTAACATTAATGCTATATCTACCCCTCAGCTTTTTCTGCCTACCAGGTGCAGGAGGTGAGAGCTTCTTTATGTGCTAAAAGAAGACCTTCTAACTTTCATCCTTCATTTTGCCTACAAATTACTCTCAGTCTTTAGTTATCTTTTTCCCCCACAGCATCACTTGCATTTATCAATAGCTATCCAATTCCATAGCTTTATAGTCACAATTTACGCCACATGTGTCATTTACCAGATACATTGTACCTGCTGATCCTGTACCTTGAACCAGAATTCCATCCACGTTCACTGCCCACGAAAGTTTTAACACTTGCATTGCTACCTTATGTCAGGTGCTAAATGTATTTTAGCTTCTATCAGTGATGGATTTTCATTTCCTTCTGGATGACAAGTGATCCAAACCTAAATTCCATATTTACCATCGACTTTCTCAAATCACTTCTGGAACAAACTTCCACAAGTTGATTTCCCCCGTAAGCATTCAGGAAATTTACAAGGGGATACCTTTAAGATCATCCCTTGTGGAAAGGAAGGAAGTAAGAGCGAAGAGAGGAAGTTTGGTTTCAATAGAGTTCCAATGAAGACCCCAGTTGTCCCCAGATTAAGTTGGAATTGCCCTTCAGAAATGAATCAGGGGGCAGGGCATTTATATCAGTGTCTGTCAGTCATCGGAGGCAGGATACCCGGGAGGGGGCACACCCTTGGACTTGACGGCTTTCTTCAGCGGAGGCTATTCCCAAAGCAGTGTGAGTGGAGGGTTGTTTATCCTCAGCCCTCCCAGTTGGATCAACATGTCCTTCTGAATGGTGCATCAGAGCGTCCACCACACAGCCTCAGCTTGTCCTGTTGTGCTGTCAGTAAATCACTTTTCTATTCATCCAACTATTTCACTTTTAGTTTCTAAAGTTTTGTCTGTACTTCTCCTCTACCATTCTCTTCGTTTTTGTGGGTTTATTCCTTAAAAAACCCTCTTAAATGTAATTTTAGAGGAGTGTGATTAGTAAACAGAAGTAAATACATGTGTTCAGTCTACTTTATTAACCTGAAATCTGAAGTAGCATTCTGATTAAGGCAGGGTGAAATATACTGTTCCTATTTCTAACACATGTTGTTCTAGCTTTTATTTCACTCCTTCCAGATCTAGGTTCCTGTCCAGAAGGCCTTTCTAGGAAAATTGTTACGGTGACAGAGAAAAGTCTGTCACTCTGACACATGGAGCTGAGGCAGGCTATGACACAACACCCTAGAAACTCTTTCCTCCTTAGCCTGTGGCCCACTTCACGTGCGCATGCATACACACACACACACTTATTAGATAGAGGAATAGATTCAGAGCGAAAGACGCAGAGGAACACTATTCTGCTACTTAATTACGTCCTGACTACACACCTATTTTGGTAGCCAGGGGGAAATATTTATTATATCCATATTCAATTTAAAAATGAGAAGGCCCAAGGAATCACCACACTAATATTTTAGAAAGTATGTCCTTACTGTTTCTAATTTGTCCCTAAAGTAATATAGTTAATATGAGCTACATAATTTAGAGCTTGGCCTGAAGCTTATTACGAGAAGATTCCACTTAGATTTAGGTTGCAGTCTATCGTTTTGTCAAAAATACAGCTCGCATACTTATGGGCTTCAGTTGCTGTGTCATTTCAGGTGAGAGCTCTTACCAGTTCCCAATTTAGTCCAGCCGGCTTCTCTGTACTGCTGACAGACTCTGTGGGGATGATTCTCCCCAGGATTTTTGATCAGTCAAAGGACCATATAGAAATGAAGGAAGACTCCCTTAACTCCACGCGGTCGGAGTTTATTGCAGAATGGAGCTCCTTGATTTCCTGTCTGAAGGGAAAGAGCAAACAATGATGACAATTGTCGCTCAAAAATGAAGTGTTATAAAATTTCAAGACCCTTTACTCTACAACAGAGATAATTAACTTTACTAGTAAATCGGCTATTTCACTGGTAAGAATTTTCAGATGAGTAAGCTGAAACCAATGGGAGTTAAGTTGTGTGCCCAAATTCACACAATTATTTAGTGACAGAGCTGGGAATAGAGCCCTAGTATCGTCGTCCCTAGAATTGGTTCCTTTCCAAAAATAATTAAGAGATTGGTGTCTGATTGTTTGTTTGTTATGTTAGATTGAATGATTGATCACGTTTTAGTCATAGGTCTTGTATCACTCCAACATTTTGTTAGTAATTTTGTCCTTCAATTGTGTATTACACTGAATTGCCCGTTGTAAGTTTCCAGAAATGTCTTCACATTTGCGGTGTCTTGTTCCCCTCCATTGCTAATATGACATCCCGTCTAGTCTGTCATGATCTTTTAGAACTTCTGTGAATATTTTTTGCTACTTAGCTCCTGTTCTTTACCCTTGTACCATTGTTAGTAATGAAACACATGACTCCTATCTTTCAACTTCTTGTAAAACCAGTTCAGGTTTCTTTCTTCCATGAGTTCATAATTCCGTGTGTTTTACGTGACTTTGAGAACCCTTTTCTTTTATTCAACAACATTTATCTCAATTAATAATGTTTTATAATACAGTTGATATTATTTGATTAACTTTTTTCTGCGTGTCTGAACTGCAAACTCCATGAAGGCAGGTTTATATCTGTTTATAAAACTGCTTTATTGGAAGGACCACGGTGACAACATAGGAGGCTCCTGAAGTTCCCTCGCATGGATGCGCTGAATGTACAGCTACACACAGAGCAACTCCCTCTGAGACAAAAACCAGAAACTAGCTGAGTGACTCCTACACATCAGGTGAATGAGGAAACACTCACATCAAAAAGGGTAGGAAAGGCTGAGACACACTATGGCCACCAACCCCATCGCCAGCACAGTGCCAAACAATTGGGAGAGAACCCTGAAGAGCAGAGGATTTGGACCTCACATCTGGTGCTTCAACATTTAAGGCTCTCGTCTGAGGGACAGAGCCCCAAAACACCTAGCTCTGAAAGCCAGTGAGGTTTGCGTCCTTGTGACCCCAGGACTAGAGCAAACAAAGAAGCAGTTCTCAGCAGGTGCCTGAGCACCAGCCAAGCCCTGGCTTTTATCCCCCTCAGGGCTTAGCACAGAGGGAGCAGCAAAAATGCCCATCTCCCAGTCATTCCCTGGAAGGGGTTTGACTGTATATCTACAAGCTGTTGCCTGAGGGTCTGGCTTCTAGTTAGCATGCATCTAGAGGCTGGCTGCAATCCTCCCTGGAGCGTGGGGCAGCTGGTGGGCACTTCTCCTACCTTCACCCTCCAACTAGCTCCAATGACAAAACCAGGTCGCCAGCATCTCTCTGGAAGGAGCTTGTACACATATCTATCATACCAACTTTTATGGCTGCCACCCGCGGGACAGGCCCGCCCAATCATCTACCTCTGAAAATTAACAGGGCTTGTATTCATGTGTCCCACGGGACTATAGCAAACAAAGAGGCAGTTTTTAAATGAACATAGAAGCACACCCTCACTGCTGTACACCCAGGCTCTGCACAGAGGTAATAAGCAAAAACATCCATTTCTCATTTTCCCCCTGGAAGGGGCATGACTACATACTTTCCCACGTGCTACCTGAGGGTCCAACTTCTACTCAGCCTGCATCCAGGTGCTAACTCCAGTCCTCCTCTTTGGGACAGTGGTGGGTCTTGGCACACCCTCAATACTGGGAGCCGCTAAGAATAAAGACGGTGGCTTGGATGATCAATAATATTTGAGAGACAACCAGGAGCTCAGGCTGGGCTGATTGATGCAGTTCATCTCTTGCACAAGACCACTCTATCAAAACCACAATTAGATATCATCTTACACCTTTTAGGATGTCTATTATTTCTCCAATAAACTTTTCTTGTGTAACAACACAATATAATGGAACAACATGATCAACACAATGATCCAGTTGTCTTTGTTTCCTTTTGTATATGTTATGGTAATGCCACTTATGCTTTTAGAATTCGGGTGCCAAGGTGTTTTGCAGTCTTCATTGTTTATTTTTTATCCAGCATTTATGACTGTAATTATACCTTTTTTTACACTATATCTAACATTCTGTTTCCCCAGATTCTTTGAGAATGTTGTTCAATGTTCAGGAGACGAGGTACTCTAGGAAATACAATGTGGCTTAAATTAAAGTTGCAGATCTTTTTTGCTAACAGCTCAGAGTCTGTGGTCTTGGGTTGGAGTAGGCAAGAAAAGGCAGAAACAAAGCCTGTGTGGTTTTGGAAGCCCATCATCTCCTTATACCTGTATCAAAAACAATCCCAATCCCAATGCCAACAACACAATATTTTCGTATGACTTCTGTGTCAGGAATTGTGGTAGTTATTTTGCATATTTTATTTGATCTAATTCAACAATAACCCATTGACTTTGATATTTGCACCCACATCCTAGGAATGACATTTGCTTGAATCCACGCCACTAGGAAATGTAGGGTTGGGGTTCAGATCATGGTCTAATACCAAAGTCCCATTAATTGAACATCTCACTACACATTTTGAAACAACTTCTTAAAGTAATATCTATGCAAAAACTATAAAAATATTTGTGATAAATAATTGGTAAATTCAGTAATAGAAATAATAAATATTCTTCCATTATATATAAACCAAATATTTTCCTTCTCTATGTTTTATTTTTCTTCACTCTTGTTTCTTTCAGTTCCCTGAAGACTGGGAATACAGTCTCCATACAGAAAAATGAGGTTTAGTATAAAAGTTTACTTGCAGGTTTCTTCATGTCTTGACTTTCTATAAAAACTTTTCCTCTAGGGAGCTGAGGATTTATGTACTTATTTTTCAATATTTTTACTAAACATGTCTACTGCACAACTAAATAAAAGAGTGAACTTTATTTTGGCAATGGCTTATTGCCACTCAAAAAAAAATACTTTTAGAGAGAAAACACATTGCGTTTGTATGACTCACAGATACTTAATGTCTTAGACTAGAGTTTAAGAGTCTGTTCAGTAAGGGGATGAAAAATGAAATGGGCAATAGAAACAAAGGTATGAGAATATACTCTTCAATTGAAATTTTGGACTCTATGTTTGTATGTATACAGATGTAATTGAAATTACTCAATTCTTCTTTTAGTCATTCATTCAACAAGTTTTTTGTCCACAGTGTAGTAGACACTGTCCAAGGTTATGGGTATATGATGGTGAACAAGACACACACATAGTCCCTGTCCTCATGACGCTGCTGTTCAATTAAAAGAGTTAAACAATGATAACGTGTGTACATAAACACATATATATTGTGATTAGAACCAGGAAAAAAATAAAATGCTTTGTGATAAAGAACTATAGAGAGGGCCCACTTGAATTATGGTGGAAAGGGAATGTAGTTTCAGTGGAGGCAACATTGCAACCTGGAGATGAAGGATTAGAAGCCAGTCAGGGGAAGATCTGGAGAAAATAGCATCCGGGGCTTACAAAAAAAAAAAAAACAAAAAAAAAAAAACAAGTATAAATGACTTATAGTGGAAAGTGTCACATTCTAGGAAGAGAGAGTGTGGCTAGTGCCTGGTGAGAAAGAGGAACAGTGACACATGTTGAGGTTTAGAGTGGACATGGTTTCAATAGTGTAAGACCTAGTAGAGCAAGACGAGAATTAGAATTTATTCAAGTGCGTTGTGAAGCTGCTGAAGGTTTTTAGGCAAATAATGGCATGGTTTGACTTAGGTTTTATAAAAATTACTCTTAGCAAGGATAATAAAATGGAGGAGAACGGATAGGCAAGCAAATGGGTAAGGGGCAGAACTTTCCAGAGGAAAGTTGATGGATAGTGGCAGTGAAGAAGGAGAGAAATGGATAAATTTGAGTCAGGAGGAAAACAATTTTATTAAAATAATGGACTAGATTTATAATTACAGAGTTTTAGGCATGATAGGACCTAAGTGGCATTTAGATAGATGTTTTTAGTGCCTTTTAGAAAACATGAAATAGGCTATTACCGATGTTCTCAATGCGTAAGATGTGCCTTGATGACCACTTGGTTGTTCTAGTGCTAATTAGCTTGTTAGTGGTTTATATAGTCTCTCTCTCTCTGTCTCTCTGTCTCTTTGTCTCTGTTTCTGTCTCTCTCTCTGTGTCCACACTTTTGGTTGTGTGCCCTGTCGCAGTTGATACCTGGGACCAAGAAGCAGCAATAATTTCAATCATTCACTTTGTTACTGTGCTTACTACATGGGTGAAGAATTAAAAAACAATGATATGCAGACAAATAAAACTTTAATGGATTTCAATTATTCATCCTATTTCTGATTTCCATATTTCAAAAATAAAGAAAGAAACAAAGCAAAGAAAAAGCAAGAGCCAGCAGTTTGCATTTTAGTTGCAGCAGAAGGTAATGAGATAAGAAGGCAGTTTGTATTGGTGTCATGGAAATGAAATTTAAATGTGTTTAAGCCTTTCTTCTTCATTTATTATACTTCAGAACTAAAGAACATTTGTTGCATTCAGTTGAATTTAACTTTTCTTTGATTTTCGCTTGGACTTAGGTAGAGATGTTCTAAAATAAAATACAAGTAACCAACATAAATTATTTTTCTAAAAATACTGTCTTTTTTTCATAAATTTTATTTCAGCTAAGGATGCTTAGTTGGTGTTTCCGGAGGCTCTTCTCATGTAGGATAGGGTTAGTCTTCCATTTCTGTGTCCCATGGCATGACAACATGTGAAATCTAAGTAGAGGGTGGATATAAACACATTTGACTTTTGTATCAAAGAGTGACATTTTCCTTTTAAAAATATGTTTAGTGCCTTTTATATGGGCCTCGTTTAATGACTACATGGTGACTATTGTGAGACTGCTTCTGACACATTGAAAAAAAACCTCAATAGAATATGAGACTTTTTTCAATTATTTGCTTTAAAATGTATTTTAAAAATCTGAAATAAGAGAAAAACTATAGCATCATTCATAATTCATTGAATTGTGTGTTGAAATATAGTATCATATCCCAGATGTGTGTTGCTAATACAACAGCAAAAGTTTATTGGGCCCAAGTGGTCATTTTTGATTTGTCACCATTATTAGGTCATTATTTTTTATCTATCACAATTGCAAAACGACTTTGCAGAAAAATTCATAATTTGTTATATGTAAATTTTGAGTCACATTGAATTCAAAAACAGAGTTTTGTAAACACTTCTGAATGACTATTTTGCTGTAGATGACTAAACTGGTAGGATATTAAACATAATATATACCTTTTTAATCCCCAGTTAAAATTCAAATATAACCTTGTCTGGAAATGGAACAATTAAACTTTTCATACCATATGGACTTAGTTTATCATCTGTGCCTAGTGGGTAAAACTAAGTACTGTAAACTTTTGTATAAACAACCATCCTATCAGGCACTGGTGTTATGATTGTTTCTCTATGTTCTATTTGACCTATTGATTTGCATCTGTTAATCTACCATGCATGTTTTCAAGAAACCTTTGCTTTTTTCAATTAATGGAATGTGTCATACATACAACAGCATACATATGAACACATATATTCACTTTAAATAATAAAACCATAAACTTTAAATAATAAAACTGATTGGAAATTTAATCTAATCCACTTAGATTACGAATTCCACCATGGTTTTAATAGAATTTAAGAAGTTTAATTAAAAGAACAAAGGTCCGAGAATACTGATGGATTGCCTCAGAAGAAGAAGGGAAAGTTAGAAGTACTAGTCTTCACAAATACAAGATATATTGTAAATCTATAGTGATTAAGACGATATGGTATGATGCAGTAATACACCATGTTCTATTCTTAATTTAAGAATTTCTATGTACTTACTGCCATTTTTTTAACTTTTTTTTTTTTCCCCTCAGTGTTTAAGTAGTCCTTCTCTGTTCCTTACTTCTTCTATACAGAATTGATGGTCACTTTAGTTTGACCTCTGTCTGAAAGCTGTACTCTTTAACTACCCTCCTCCCTCCTTTTATGTTTTTGATATCATATCTAACCTCTTTTTTGTGCATTTGTATCCATTACGTTCTAATCGTGGAAATAGATAATTTTTCCTATTTGTGGTCTTCTCTTTTCCCCTTAAATCAGTCCCTTTAACATTTCTTGTAACACTGGTTTTTTGTTGACAAACTCCTTTAATTTTTGCTTATCTGGGAAAATTTTGATCTCTCCTTCCATTTTGAACGATAACCTTGCTGGGTAGAGTATTCTTGGTTCTAAGTTTTTTCCTTTTAGCACTTTAAATATATCGTGCCATTCTCTTCTAGCCTGTAAGGTTTCTGCTGAGAAGTCAGCTGATAGCCTTATGGGGTTTCCTTTGTATGTAACTTGACATTCTCTTGCGGCTTTTAGGATTCTCTCTTCATCTTTAATTCTGGACATTTTGATTATGATGTATCTTGGTGTGGGCCTCTTTGGGTTTATCTTGTTTGGGGCTCTCTGTGCCTCCTGTACCTGGATGTCTGTTTCCTTCCTTAGGTTAGGGAAGTTTTCATCTATTATTTCTTGAAATAGATTCTCTGCCCCCTTGTCTCGCTCTTCTCCTTCCGGGACACCTATAACACGGATGTTAGTGCGCTTGATGTTGTCCCAGAGGTCCCTTAGACTGTCCTCACTCTTTTTAATTCTTTTCTCTTTTACCTGTTCACCTTGGGTAATTTCTTCTAGTCTTTCTTCCAGCTCACTGATCCGTTCTTCTGTATCCTCTACTCTGCTTTTGAGTCCCTCTAATGAGTTTTTCATTTCCAGTATTGTATTCTTCATTTCTGATTGGTTCTTTTTTATATCTTCCATTTCTTTGTTGACATTCTCACTGCTGGTGGGAGTGCAAACTGGTGCAGCCACTATGGAAAACAGTATGGAGATTCCTCAAAAAATCAAGGATAGAACTACCATATGATCCAGCTATTCCACTGCTGGGTATTTATCCAAAGAACTTGAAAACACCAACTTGCAAAGGTACATGCACCCCTGTGTTCATTGCAGCCTTATTCACAATAGCCAAGACTTGGAAGCAACCTAAGTGCCCATCAAGGGACGAATGGATAAAGAAGCTGTGGTATATATACACAATGGAATACTACTCAGCCATAAGAAACGACGAAATCCAGCCATTTGTGACAACATGGATGGACATTGAGGGTATAATGCAAAGTGAAATAAGTCAGAGGGAGAAGGCCAAATACCGTATGATTTCCTTCATTAAGTAGTAGATAATAACAACAATAAACAAACACATAGGGACAGAGATTGGATTGGTGGTTACCAGAGGGGAAGGGGGGAGGGTGGAGGGTGAAAGGGATAATTCGGTACATGTGTGTGGTGATGGGTTGTAATTAGTATTTTGGTGGTGAACATGATGTAGTCCATGCAGAAATAGAAGTACAATGATGTACACCTGAAATTTTTGCAATGTGATAAACCAATGTTACTGCAATAAACAAATAAGCTAAAAAAAAAAAAAAAGAAGACAACCCTCACTCATGCTCTTACTTTCTATGGGCTAGTTGTCAACCAACATTTATTAATGCAGAAGCTCCTGGAGAAAAAAAAAATAATAATAAAGCTTCCTCCTATTTGTAGCTTTAAAAAAAAAAAAAAAGAATTTCTATTACAAATTAAATTTGAATTTTATCAAATGTGTTTTTTCTGCAATAAGATGATCATATATATAAGTATATAATTATGTATTAATATGGTGAATTATATTCATAAATTTTCAAATGATGAATCAATTTTGCATTCCTGGAATAAATTGAACTTGACAATGATTCATTAATTTGAATGCGTTTCTGGATTTCATTTGCTAATATCGTACATTAAATGGCAAATGTCAGGTTGTTTGTTTAAATATTGATGCTTTTCAAGGGTTAGAACTGGTTGGGAATTATGTAAGTCCTTCCCCCCCAACCTTGTTCCCAGGTGATAAATTATAATGAGAGGAAGCCCTAAACCAAATTCTGCCAAACCTAAACTATGTGTTAATAGAAGTGGGTACAAGGACAGCCTTACACTGAAGTACAGGGAAGACACTCCCTACACCCCAGGCACTCCAACACTTGGAACAGAAAGCTCACGAAGGCACGTGACCATATTCCAATGGCAGCACTGGCCAGACATGACGGAATCTGATGACAGGACCTCCATGAAACGGACAGATACAGGGACTCTGAACACAGAGGACAATGGGCTACTCTGAGGGGTAAAACTTTCATGCTTATTGGATTATTTTATTTCATTCCATGAGTGAAAACTAATCATGCCTATTACAAATAAAATTTGAATTTTATCAAATGTGTTAATGATGGTGTTAATGTGTTGAAAGAAAATTTTATGCTATTTAAATCCCCTCTTGGAATTCCTGATTGGGTTTCTTCAAATATTAACTCATATTTAAAGGCAAACATCAAACCGTTTATCCAGATTTATCGTTAAAATAAACTATTACACAAACGATATAGAGATATTCTCTTTTATTATTGCTATTTTTCTCCTATCCTTTTCTGCATCCTACTTTAATCCGTGAACAAAGAGAGACTGGTTATCAGGGCTGATATGAAAATTAGAATGATAGCTCCTTCATTTTTGCTCTCATGTTGCTTACAGAATGCTCAAAATTTGGGTTCTATTTTGACAACCTGGTATTTTCAGATTACACGAAATCCGATTTAGTGAGGACCTAGAGCGCAGGTGCCTTTTACACATATCTGTCAAATCTGCAGGATTCTCACTATCCTGAATGTTTTCTCCTTTGCTGCAGTAAGTGATGAAAGGGAGAAGGTTTTTTGGCACTTGATATCCATTTGTAGGTAGCATTTTCAGCCTGCCTAAAAATCACCTCCCACCATTACAAAGAAGCACTTTATACTTTGTAAAATAGACTATTAAACAAATTATTAAAATAAATTATTATGCAGACAGTATAAGGATATTCTTTGTTGCATTATCAAGTTTCCAACTAGGAATTAGTGGCTGGAAACCTAAAAGCTATTCACACCCTCTCTTCCTGGAATTGCTATTATTATTATTTGCATTTAATGGTCATTTATAAGAATATTATAAAAACAGTGTGTCTATTTGTAGAACTAAGTATTTGTTCTTCATACATTCAGCAAATATTTACAGATATAATATGTGAATAGAAAAACCTGAAAGTTTAGTGGTCCTTAAAAGAGATTAAAAAAAAAAAGAAATAAAAATGTAAGGGAATTCCCAGTAAAAAAAATAAAATAAAATAAAATAAATAAATAAAAAAGAGATGATTTTTGACATTGATAAAAACAGCAACAAAAAGTTCTATCTGGGATTTTCTGAAGAAAATGAAGAATTAAGTTTTAAACACATCTGTTTTGTGAGTGTGGAAATGACTAAGTGAATCTTTCTCTGAAAAAGGAAAATATGAAATCTTAAACGTTAGTCAGCTGTTAAGTAGATAAACAGATTTCATTAAAAGGAAAATTTGAAACAAATCCTGTGACCCTAAAACATTTTTTATGTATTCCAGACATCATGTTGCACATTACTTATATTCAAACAAATGATCACAAATTAAATGTCACGTTACTAGGCAGAGGATGTCTTTTAAATAAAAGGGTTGAAGTAACCTCTTAAGTGTTAAATTTACCTCTAATAGATTGAATACTAGGTTGTTTATATTGGAAATTCAATGCTTGAAAAAATCCCTAAGCATTCTCTTGCTGTCAAATTGCTTTATTTCTGACATACATGTTTAACCTTTAGAGTTGTAACAATTCCAACGGACATTTGCTATGTTTGGGAAAAAATTGTATTGAGCCATAACATACGATTTTCACAAAAGTTTAAACAAACCCTTGAAAAAGTAAAGATAAGTTTATTAAGCCAAACATAACCTTGAACTTTTTCTATGTTTTGATAGGTGCCTGCAGGATGCCAAGTCTAATTATCTAACATGTAGTTGATACAGTGTATCTGATGCTTCAAGCTGAAGCCATGGCTGGACATAGAGATTTTGGAGTTATCTGTGGAGAATTATTAACTGAGTCAATAAGTGACTGAATTTGTCAAGGCACAAAGTATAGGAAAGTCTACAGCCAAAGAGAAAATTTCCATTGTTATTTTTCCCTTTTCCAGATATTGTATAGTTACAATATCTTACATATTTAAACATACTCAGTTAATCAAGTAATTATCATTCTGTTTCTTCAAATGAAGTTTGGAGGTAAAGCAAACAAACTGTCTAAGATCATGTGGATTATATAGTCATACAAAGGTGCAACAAATGGATTGAAGGCAATTCTAAGTTAGGCAATGATGAAGTATATTTACTTGGATCTATGTTTTGCTTAGTGAAATTAAATTAAAATCACTCATATGCCCCTTTTTTGTTTATTTAGATAAAATAAGAATTGAGGTACAATTTCAGATGAGTTTTAAAGACATAGTTATATTTAATATATACATTTTAAATAATAACATGATGATACTTATGACATAAAAAGTTGCAAGCCTAGAAAGAGTCAGAGGAGAATTTCAAATTATGAAATTGCATACACAATATGGATGTTTAAGTTAAAGATGAAAGGGTAGACTTTGGTTATGAAGACTTTGGAAAACCACCCAAATTACCTAAGCCTTAGTTTCTTGATCTGTGAAGTGTATTAGTTAGCTACTCCTGTATAACAAACCACCCAAAATTCAGTGGCTTAAACAGTAAGCATATATTGTTGCTTATGGGTCTATTGGTCAGCTGGATACTTGTCTTGGTTGATCTCACTCATATACCTGCAGTTGGTTATTCAGGCTGCTGATGGGTGGCTGGTTTTGGGTGCCCTCAATTGGGACAGCTGGGACAATTAGGTCTCTCCATGTGGTTTTTCATTCTCCAGCAGGCCAGCCTAAATTTGTTCTCTTGGTGGTAGTGGCAGAGTTCCAGGATACTGAGAGGAAGTACCTAAGTCCTTCTAAGACCTAGGCTTGAGACTGGCACACTGCCACTTCCATGGCAGTTGACTAGCCAAAGCAAGTCCAATTCAAGCGATGGGGAAACAGAGTCTACCTATTGCTGGGAGGAGCTGCAAAGTCACATTTCAAAGAGCACGGATATAAACAGGGATGAAAAATGTGGCCATTTTTATAGTCAACCTACTGCATTAAGATACTCTTAAAGCAAAAAGTGAGAAAGAGATGAAAAGCACATTGATAAATGTTTCTCAAACTTTAATATGAAAAAGAATTGTCTTGGATATTCATTAAAATGCAAATCCCTGGGCCATATCCCCTGATATTGTGAATCTAGGTCTAGGATTTGGCCTAGAAATCTTTAATCAAATAAAATCATCTCATTCCCCAATGATACTAACAGAGATGTTCTAACGACTACGCTTTGAGAAATAAATTAAATGATGGAGGGAGAACTTTGAAACTGGAATCATGAAGGTTGAGTTATTACAGGAGAAAATGGTGAAGGAGATGAAACCTGTTCAAAGATATTCTTTTCATTTGTTACTATATTAGATTTTAGTATTCAAAGGGCTTCTATATACATTATCTAAGACTCAATAAGCCTGTGAATTAGGTAGGAATAGGATATATTTTGTTACAGCTACCAAATGGAATTTCTGGGACTTAAACACCAGTCATCTATCATATAATGCTGTTTTCTAATCACAGTTTTAGTCTTGTGATTCAGATGAGCAAGTAAAGATGGAGAAAGTAAAAAAGAACCTATTGCATTTATTCAAAGTTTGACTCACGGATGAGAATTTGGAATGGGAAAGATTGGGCTTATTGAAAATTAATTTGGAGAAATTCATTAATTTGGAGAGAAGAGATTTTTCTAATTCAAAAGTGAAAGAAAAAAATTTAAAGTGTCAGCCGGGACTCAAATTCTGCTCTGAAGAAAAATGGGGAAATAATGATATTGGCAAGCTATAATATTTAACAAATATGATTATTATAATAAAGTTCTTTTATTAAGATTTATCCCAGTTTTTACGGCATGCACTGCATTTTAGTTGTCATTTAGAACAGATAAAATAATTGAATCGAGTATTTTCAACATGCAGAGCTAAAATTGAGAACTGCATTATGAGATATACAGGCAAATTTTACATACTTTATATAGGAAGAGGTCACTATAGCTACTCAAGGAATCTCTTAAGAAAGTAATATAAGCAAAGCTACATGTGAGAAATTCCAGTTATGACTTGATGTTGAAATATTGTTGAATTACTGAAGAATTCAGAACTTTTTCTTTTTAATATTTAATGGTCAAAGAACAAGCTTACTTGGCAAAAATCTAAGGGTACACAAATTTGAGCTAAACATTGTCGCTAAAAGCAAACGAAAAAATATCAGTGCTGAAGAGAAGCACTGTCTTTTTCAAAATTGCTAAACCACTAGCCTCAATGAATCAGGAGCAAAAAGTAGCAAACATTAAAGAAGAAGATATTACATAAAAGCCAGAGGGTATTTGAACTGCTAAGGAAAAAAAATTACAATTAAATTGATCTTCCTATTGCCAAGGAGACAGAAAATGGAAATTTAACAAGTGATTCACACTCCTGATAATGGGCTAAGAAAAAGCAACTGAATTAAGGTGAGTAATGAGGAGACTGTACAAGGAGTGAAATCTTGTTGGTTAAAGGGACTGTCAGAGACAGATTGCTTTTTTTCTTAAGGGAACAACAGAGATTGTCTAAAGACTTATTGACTATATTTTTGCTCAAGTTTAACTGTAAGTCTTAACAAGTTCTCTGAAACCTCTGCATCTCAGTGTCCTAACCTACAAAAAGGACACAAGAACTTCCAGTTCTAAAATTCAGAGATTCCATTTTGATCAGAATTGTATAACCTAACTTCTTCAGAGAAAAGCTAATAGATCACCTAATGATAAACTTATTGGTAGATCATGTCACATATTTCTCTGAGATTGGTTTAATGGTCATATTTTAACACTCTTGTTAAACTTTTCAGTTTCTTTATTGTTTTAATAGTCAGGCTTAATCCTGTCTCGGGATATCGAATTAATTGCTAGGGATACCATAACAAAATACCACAGACTGGGTGGCTTAAACAACAGAGATTTATTTGCTCACAGTTCTAGAGGCTGGAAGTTCAAGATCAAGGTGTGTGCAGGGGTGGTTTCTCCTGAGGCCTCTCTCTTTGGCTTTCAGACGGCCACTTTCTGGCTGTGTCCTCGCATGGTCTTCCCTCTGTGTCTGCACATCCCTGGTGTCTTTGTGTTCAGATTTCTTCTTCTTCTTCTTCTTTTTTTTTTTTTTTGTGAGGAAGATTAGCCCTGAGCTAACATCTGTTGCCAATCCTCCTCTTTTTGCTGAGGAAGATTGTCCCTGGGCTAACATCCATGCCCGTCTTCCTCTACTTTGTGTGGGATACTGCCACAGCTTGGCTTGACAAGTGGTGCTTCAGTGCACGCCTGGGATCCGAACCTGCGAACCCCAGGCCGCCAAAGCAGAGCGAGGGCACTGAACTGCTACACCACTGGGCCGACCTCCAGATTTCTTCTTTTTATAAGCACATCAGTCAGATTTGATTAGGGCCCATCCTAATGATCTCATTTTAACTTAATCTCCTCTTTAAGGTCCTTTCTCCAAAACTAGTCACAACCGAGGTACTAGAGGTTAGGGCTTCAACATATGAATCTTGGGGGATGTAATGCATCGCTGTCTTAATCAATTTGGGCTGCTATAACAAAAGTACCATAGACTAGGTGGCTTGCAACAGACATTTATTTCTCACAGTTATGGAGGCTGGGAAGTCCACCATCAAGGTGCCAGCAGATTCAGTGTCTGGAGAAATCTCCTTTCCTTGTTCATAGACAGCTGTCTTCTCTTGGTTAAACATCTAAGAGTGAGATTGCTGGATCATATGCTAAGTGTACGCTTAACTTTATAAGAAACCATCACACTTTTTGCTGAAATGGTTGCACCATTTTGCTTTTCCATCTTCTGTTCATCTTCGTCAACATGTGGTATAGTCAATCTTTTCAATTTTAGACATTCTGATGTATGTGTGGTGATATCTCACTGTATTTTTAATATGCATTTCCCCAATGATTAATGATGTTGAACATTTTTTCATGTCCTTATTTGCCAAAAGTATATTTTCCTCAGTCAAGTGCCCATTAAAAGATTTTGCTCAATTTTTTTTTTTTTTTTTTTGAGGAGATCAGCCCTGTGCTAACATCCGCCAATCCTCCTCTTTTTTTGCTGAGGAAGACGGCCCTGGGCTAACATCTGTGCCCATCTTCCTCCACTTTATATGGGACGCCGCCACAGCATGGCTTGCCAAGCAGTGCGTCGGTGCGCGCCCGGGATCCGAACCAGCGAACCCCGGGCCGCCGCAGCAGAGCGCACGCACTTAACCACTTGTGCCACCGGGCTGGCCCCAAGATTTTGCTCATTTTTTAATTGGATATCTTCTTTTTCTTTTTATAGAGTTTTGAGAATTCTATATATATACTGGATATAAGACATTTTTTCAGATATGTAGTTTGCAAATATTTCTACCATTCTGTGTCTCTTAATAGTATGTTTCAAAGAGCAGAGGTGTTTAATTTTGATGAAGTCTAATTTAACAATTTTTTATTTTATAGCTTGTGATTTTGATAGCAGCTCAACACAAGGTTGACATGAGGGAAGCCACGTTGTAGAAAAGAAACTCTATGGTAACTTTGAATGACCTCTGACAAACTAACCCAGCTGGATATGCACCCTCCAGGAGATCTAATTGCTCGGTAGATTTTACGACCCCTGCGTGTACATGTACCTCCCAGCTGTGATAACATGATAACTTTGTTCTTTTGAGTTCCTGTGATGACCCCCAAACAGACAGTCCATGCTGACAGCCATCATCAACGGAAACTGAAAGATCTGGTGTGGCACTCCCAGTCTGTAACACCAGAAGGTCAGCATTCCTAACCCCTTATCCTATAACCCACTGGCCTATACAACTGCTGTAAGATTTTGTGCCCCCTTAAGATGGTTGTTTCACACATTAGTTGACCATCTTCTCTCTTGCTAACAAGCTGTAATAAACTGTCCTTTCTTTTCCACCATCTTGCCTCTTGACAATTGGCTTTTGTCTCATGGTGAGCAGATCATGCCCTTTGTGCAGTAATAATTTTAATGGCTCATATAAGAAATATTTGCTTAACCCAAGACCACAAGGATCAAATCTGAATCTATTTATATGACTATATATGTTTTTCTAATTTAGACTCGATGTGGTGAAATACATTGATTGATTTTCAAATACTGAACAAGCCTTGTCCCTGGGATAAAAGCATATAAATGATATTTTTCTGCTAACAAAAAGTCATTTGAGTGAAATATGATTAAATACGTCCTTGGAATTGAAGGCTGAATCATCTGCAGCAAAGTACAAATGAGGAGAACCATAGTTTATTAAATTTTCTAAACTTGAAAAATTTGTCTCATTGTTTAAAGTAAACAACCCAATTAAATCACACTACGGATGAACTGACTTTTTTTGAGAGATTCTCAGCAAAGAAACTTAAGCTGAGCTAGCATAGTATGGCCATCATAAAGTTTTTTCTTATAGAATTTGATTTTATTATTCTTTTCTACCGGCTGTCACTGAGTTAGAAAATAGAACTGTACATAAATATTTTTTCATTCTATTATGTCCCCCAGATAATGCAATAGTATGTCTACAATAAAGTTTTTCATTAGTTATTTCCTTTGAAAGACCTCATTAATTAATAGTTAATTATAATTGATTTATGCATCTAAGAAAATAGAACTAGTTAATTGGAAGTGTTGGCATATTGCACAAAAAAGTTTTGATATAATTTAACTATTGTGAGATGACTTTTAAATTGTTAGACTACAAATTTAGAAAATGCAAATGAACTGTATAATGATGAAGTAAGAGTTTGGGAAAAAAGTGGGTTTCAGAGAAAATTGATGTGCATTATTTTAATAAATTATCATTTTCTTGGGCATTTTCGTATGCCTTATTAAGCAGCTGAGTTAGGAAAAATGATTACTGAGCTGCAATTCGTAAAATTAGGTGTGTGCTGTGGGGGATCAGAATTGATCACCCCAAAATGTATCTCTTTGCCTTGATTATTTTTAAGAACAAAAGACTCTGAAAGAAACTTTGACCTTCCCCCTAACTGCCTAAAAGAATTTAAGATAGAAGGCCTGTTCAAGGAAGAAGCTAATATCATAAGATAACTGTAGTGTATTGTAGAATGTGTCTCTAGGTCATAGCAAACACTTGTTTAACAAATATTTGGATTTCCATCTCCATGTAAATTGCTTTGAAGCCCCAAACCACTACCCCCAACATCCTCCTTTGTCTGTAGCTGAAGATGTATATACCAGGGTGGCAGTTTTGGCCATTCTGGAGAGTTACTCAGTTTTCCTGGGTTTCTCCCATGTATACATGTTATAAAACTTTGATTTTCTCCTCTTATTCTGTCTCACATCAATTTAATTCTTCGACCAGCCCGAAGAACCTAGAGGGTAGAGGAATAGTCTTCCTCACCTAAGTGCACATTGTCTTAAACCTGTGTTTGATGGGGTGAGGCAGATGATTTGAAGAATTCCCAGAATCAGGCCCTGCCTCAGAAGAGGGGGTTAGCGTAAAACAGAAAGAAAGGACAGACCTGGTGGGTCTGCCTGCTTTCAGAAGCTTGGAGATGGGCAGCAACTCTCTGCTAAGCAGCCCCCAGAGAGACCTGGTAGACTCCTGACATTGGGTACAGGCTGAGACACAATTATGCAAACTGGCTACATTTGTTAACGGCACTCAGTTTTGCCTAGAAATCTTGCAATATTATACTTTTTCGCTTTCCCAGACTTCTCTTCAGCCTTCCACACACAATATCATCTGATGATCCTGTTACCGCACAAAGGGCACTATCTGCTCCCCGAGAGACAAAAGCCAATCGTCAAGAGGCAAGATGGTGGAAAAGAAAGGGCGGTTTATTACAGCTTGCTAGCAAGGGGGAAGAGGGCAGACTAATGTCTCAAAGAACCATCTTAAGAGGGCATAAAATCTTACAGCAGTTATACAGGCCAGTGCGTTATAGGGGAGGGGGTTAGGAATGCTGACGTTCTGGTGTTACAGACTGGGGGTGCCACACCAGATCTTTCAGTTTTCCTTGAGTATCAGCATAGACTCTCTTTTCGGGGGTCATCACATTCCTAAGGAACTCAAAAGAACAAAGTTATTGTCTTATCACAGCTGGGAGATACATGCACAAGCAGGGGTTGTAAAATCTACAGAGCAGTTAGATCTCCAGAAGGAGCGTATCCAACTGGGTTAGTTAGTCAGAGGTCATTCAAAGTTACAATAGGGTTTCTTTTCTGCAACGTGACTTGCCTCATGTCAACCTTGTCTTGAGCTGGCATCAATCCTGTCTCATACTTCATAGAACAAAATAGGGTCAATTAAACAACATCTTCTGTGTTTTCTCATCTCCTAAATCTCCACATCCTCCTTTATCTCTCTTCATTTTGTTTGTTTTCCTCTTATTTACATTGACATGTGTGTCTTCTTTTCTATAAAAGACTAATCCCTCTCCATATTGTATCTATCACTCTCTTTCATGTTATAAAATGTTTCATATCCTTGGTTATGCCCACTTGCTCCTGTGTCTTCAACTTCTCTCTCTCTGAGAAGTCATTCCCATAAGTATTAAATAGTTAAAAATGCTTGGCCCATATTTCTCATTTGCTAACCCCCATTCTTCTCAGAACCACAGATAAGCTTCCGAATTGATTTGTTTATACGTACCATATTAATTTTCTAACTCCCCATTCAGTCTTATTTTTCCAGTGAGATATTTCAAACATGAAAATGTAGAGAAATATATAGTACACATGTTAACATACGCCTCGATAATTAGTGCCTCATGGCTAATTACTTTTCAAATACACTCACACCCATGCACTTCCTTTTTCTGTTATTTTGAATTTATTCCCAAAAATCAAATCATTTCATTTGTGTATTTTTATGTCCCTCCAAAAGACTAGGACCATTTTAAAAACATAACTACAATATCACTTTCAGATTCAATTTCTGTATGTGAGACTGCGGCTTCAAGCAGGAAAGAGAGGTATGCCAACAATCATAATGGCGCTGTTGGAAGGATTAGAATAATTTGCAGAACGCTTAACCCCCAAAGCCTTCTGTAGCACCCCATTGAGCCTCCTTTCCCTTGGGCTGGGACTCCTTTTTATCTCGTTCACTCCAGGTCTGTTAAACTTTTAATCTCCCACTGGACAGAGCTCTTTTGTAGGAGAAACTAATAATTCTATCCTGTCGAAGTCACTAGACCCGATCTTAGCTCTCCCTGGGAATTAAATACTGAATTGGAATAGAGAAGAAAAAGCTAATACACCCAGAGAATGGCAGTGATTTGGTAATTCATATTAGACCATATCTCAGGATATTTATGGAAATAAGTTTTGAAGTGGCTCACCTAAGGAAATTTAAATGTATTTTAGATGAGAGTAAATTTCTTAATAATAAGTGTTCCAAGCAGAGAGGCTACATTTGATGTGTTAGTTCAAAAGGGCATAGAGTCTAACAATTTTCTGAGTTGTTAAGCAAAATTGAATCTATCATTAGCTCATGTGAAAGGAGATTGTCAACCAGAGATCACTGGTATAAAACAGAGGCAGGAATTCAAAGAGCTCAAGGGATGGGGATACTGAAGCACGGCGTGCATCTCCTAATTATGTCCATTGAGAGGGGCCAAAAGAACTTCTTCTTGCCAAAAATTTAGGAAATACTTTGCTGTTTGGTAAAGGAAACACATTCTTTTTCTAATGGGAATGCAAAAGGGAGATAACGCTATTTTTAAAAAGCTCTCTGGTTCCAAACAGATGGGATGATTTCGAGTAGTCTACTAAACGTCCTGTGAATTGTGAGGTTTCCCCTCTGGCCCATGGGAACAGGAACTAATCTGGATACTGTTGTCTCAAATCCTTTTAGCTGTTTCTCTCCCCAGCCTCAGGTAGCTTCCTCATACATATGTACAGAACAGTATTCTGCTGAATAATAAGAGGGACCTTCTTCAGGTTTGTGCAGCTCTCTCCTCTCTTGTTCTCTGCCTTGGTCTTCCCAGACTGTCTACAATGTCTCTATCTCCTTCACTCAGAGAGTCCACGGGGCTCTGACTGGGTTTCCCCTCCCTGCACTGATGCTTGGAAACTCCCTCAAAGCAATAAACTAGGGCACTCAAAGAGCTCACTCACCTCATTTGTTTCCCATTCTAAGAGATCCCATTCCTTCGTAGATGTCCAATGTCTTACAACCTGTTTCATATATTTTGTTGCTTTTTTTTTTCAGTTCTTTCAGATAGAAGGGTAAGTTGGTCCCTGTTACTCCATCTCAGAAGCAGAAGTCTCCATGGTTTATCTAGACGTGTGTTAATTTCCAAATATACGGAATTTTTCAGATATCTTTCTGTTATTGGTTTCTAATTTAATTACTTTTTGATCTCTGGACATCTGCTATGATTTCATTTATTTTAAGTTTTTATGGTTTTTTTATGGCCCAGAATGTGGAATATGCTCTATCTTGGTGAATGTTCCATGTGCATTGAATGGAATGTATAGGGAAAGGAAGTCAAGGTGGCGGCATAGGCAGACTCTGAACTCAACTGCTCCCACGGACACAGCCAATTTACAAGAACTCATGGAAAATTTACCACTGAGAAAGAACTGAAAACTGGATAAGAGGAACTCCTGCAACAACGGACAATCCTAACTGAGGTTGAAGAGGCAGAGACTCCCTTCTGGAGAGGAAAAACACCGCCTTCACAAGCCGCCAGCCTCACGGCCGCCCGGGAACAGCCCACAGGTCCGCAGCCTCCCTGGAGGAACGGGGCCCTGAGCTGGGGAGTGCCCACCCTGGGGGCATTTTGTGGACCCAGCACAATCGAGACCAGCGGCATAATATCTGACTGTGCCTGCTACTAAAGCATTGGGGAGCACCCCCAGAAAAGCTGGTTCACAAAGAAATCAAAACCGGCTCTTAAAGGGCCCACGCGCAAACTCACCCGTTTCAGAAAGCAACCTAAAATCACCAGAAAGAAAGGTGCACAGTGCTTTGGTGACAAGAGACTCACCTAATAGGCCCTGTGTGCATCTCAGTGAGGGGTGAGACCTCTCCAGGGACTGGGACATTGGCGGCGGCCATTGTTGTGGCCTGGTGTGGGCATGCTGACACAGACGCCATTGGAGTTCTCCCTGAGGCCTGCTAGCCCAGGGTCTGCCCCACCCGCTAGAGCACCAATTTAATCCAGCTCAGCCAGGGCGGGCAGCCCACCCTAGAGACTGGCCCCACCCAACAACAAGCTCTCAGGCAACTTGTGGGCCTGCATAGATTGGTGACTGGATTCTCTGCAGCCAGGCAACTGAGCAACTTCAGTGGGGCAGGGCGTGCACAAGGAGCGGGTGGAGAGTGCGGGGCGGTGGTGGAGTGTGTGGGGCTCCCACCATGGAGATACTGGGTCCACATTGGGAGGTCGGGGAGGGCACACCAGGCAGGACTGTGTTGACTGTGTGTGTGGACCTGTGGGTGGCAGGGCTTGTCAGCTGCAGAAGACATGTGCTTCTCAAAGACCCATATAGGGGGTTTGCCCCACCTTCCAAAGCCTGAAACAATTGGGTGCTCCCATGCCTGAGGCCAGCCCCACCCAGCTGCAAACCTCAGAGAGCTGACAAGAGACCTAAAGCCTGGAGGCTTATAGCAATTGTAAGGCCCTGAGCCTAACAACCTGCCACGCTGGGGGCCTACTCACTTAAAAGAAATACTGCAACACAAATGTGGTATTAGAACTTGCAGCCAACTATGCCAGGGCTCCTCACACCTGATAAAGAGACTGAAGGGCCCACAACAACTACAAACAGCTGAGCATTACAACAGCTGGCCAGGAGCATAACTCGGCCTCCCTGGGCGCCTACAGGGAGAGCAAACAGGCCACAACAGAAGGACACAAGTAGCCCACATAGGGGTCACTCCGGGAACATTGAGAAATGAAGGAAGCACTCTGCAGGCCTCCTAAGCCATCACTTACATAAGGTCACCTATCCAAGAGCAGGAGACATAGTTGACCTACCTAACATGTAGACACAAGCACAGGGAAAGAGGCAAAATGAGGAGGCAAAGGAATACATTCCAAGTAAGGGAACAGGACAAAACCCCAGAAAAGGAACTAAGTGAAACAGAAATGAGCAACCTACCCAACAGAGAGTTAAACAAAGAGTGTTAAGGATGCTCACTGATCTGGGGAGAAGAATAGATGAACTCAGTGAGAATGTCAACAAAGAAATGGAAGATATAAAAAAGAACCAATCAGAAATGAAGAATACAATACTGGAAATGAAAAATTCACTAGAGGGACTCAAAAGCAGAGTAGAGGATACAGAAGAACGGATCTGTGAGCTGGACGAAAGACTAGAAGAAATTACCCAAGCTGAACAGGGAAAAGAGAAAAGAATTAAAAAGAGTGAGGACAGTCTAAGGGACCTCTGGGACAACATCAAGCGCACTAATATCCGTGTTATAGGTGTCCTGGAAGGAGAAGAGTGAGACAAAGGGGCAGAGAATCTATTTCAAGAAATAATAGCTGAAAACTTCCGTAACCTAAGGAAGGAAACAGACATCCAGGTACAGGAAGCACAGAGAGCCCCAAACAAGATAAACCCAAAGAGGCCCACACCAAGACACATCATAATCAAAATGTCCAGAATTAAAGATGAAGAGAGAATCCTAAAAGCCGCAAGAGAATGTCAAGTTACATACAAAGGAAACCCCATAAGGCTATCAGCTGACTTCTCAGCAGAAACCTTACAGGCTAGAAGAGAATGGCACGATATGTTTAAAGTGCTAAAAGGAAAAAACTGACAGCCAAGAATACTGTACCCAGCAAGGTTATCATTCAAAATGGAAGGAGAGATCAAAAATTTCCCAGACAAACAAAAATTAAAGGAGTTTGTCACCAAGAAACCAGTGCTACAAGAAATGTTAAAGGGACTAATTTAAGGGTAAAAGAGAAGACTACAAATAGGAAAAATTATCTATTTCCATGATAAGAGAGTAATGGTTACAAATGCACAAAAATGAGGTTAGATATGATATCAAAAACATAAAAGGAGAGAGAAGGGGAGTCAAAGAGTAGAGCTTTCAGACAGAGGTCAAGTGAAAGAGACCATCAATTCTGTATAGAAGAAGAAAGGAACAGAGAAGGACTACTAAAGCACTGAGAAAAAAAAGTTAAAAAATGGCAGTAAGTACATACTTATCAATAGCTACTTTAAACGTCAATGGACTAAATGCTCCAATTAAAAGGCATAGGGTGGCTGACTGGATAAAAAAACAAGACCCATATATATGCTGCATACAAGAGACACACTTCAGACCTAAAGACACTCACAAACTGAAGGTGAAGGGGTGGAAAAAGATACTCCACGCAAATGGCAATGAAAAGAAAACTGGGGTAGCAGTACTCATATCAGACAAAATAGACTTTAAAACAAAAACTGTAAAAAGAGACAAAGAAGGGCATTACATAATGATCAAGGGAACAATCCAACAAGAAGATATAACACTTGTAAATATCTACGCACCCAATGTAGGTGCACCTAAATATATAAAGCAATTATTAACAGACATAAAAACAGAAATAGACAGTAACACAATAATAGTAGGGGACTTTAACACTCCACTTACAGAAGATCAATAAGGAAACATTGGCCTTAAACAACACACTAGAACACATGGAGCTAGTAGATATATACAGAGCATTGCATCCAAAAACCGAAGAATACACGTTCTCTTCAAATGCACATGGAACATTCTCCAGGATTGATCACATATTAGGCCACAAAACAAGTCTCCATAAATTTAAGAAGATTGAAATAATACCAAGCATCTTTTCTGACCACAATGGTATGAAACTAGAAATCAACTATAGGAAGAAAATCAGAAAAGCCACAAATACGTGGTGATTAAACAAAATGCTACTGAATAACGATTGGGTCAATGAAGAAATCAAACAAGAAATCAAAAAATACCTGGAGACAAATGAAAATGAAAATACGACATGCCAGAATTTATGGGATACAGCAAAAGCGGTTCTAAGAGGGAGGTTTATAGCAATACAGGCCTATCTCAGCAAACACGAAAAATCTCAAATAAACAATCTAACAATGCACCTAAAAGAACTGGAAAAAGAAGAACAAACCAAGCCCCAAATCAGTAGAAGAAGGAAAATAATAAAAATCAGAACAGAAATAAATGAAATAGAGACCAAAAAAACAATAGAAAAAATTAATAAAACCAAGAGCTGGTTCTTTGAAAAGATCAACAAAATTGACAAACCTTTAGCTAGACTCACCAAGAAAAAAAGAGAGAAGGCACAAATAAGTAAAATCAGAAATGAAAGAGGAGAGGTTACAACAGACACCTCAGAAATACAAAAGATTATAAGAGAATACTATGAAAAGCTATATGCCAACCAATTCGACAATCTTGAAGAAATGGATAAATTCTCAGAATCATACAACCTTCCAAAACTGGATCAAGAAGAAGTAGAGGATTTGAATAGACCAATCAACAGTAAGGACATCGAAACAGTAATCACAAACCTCCACAAAAATAAAAGTCCAGGACCAGACGGCTTCCCTGGTGAATTCTACCAAACATTCAAAGAAGACTTAATACCTATCCTTCTCAAACTCTTCCAAAAAATTGAGGAGAGGGGGAAGCTCCCTAACTCATTCTACGAAGCCGACATTACCCTGATACCAAAACAAGACAAGGACAATACAAAAAAAGAAAACTACAGGCCAATATCACTGATGAATATCGATGCAAAAATCCTCAACAAAATACTAGCAAATCACATACAACAATATGTTAAAAAAATTATGCACCATGATCAAGTGGGATTTATTCCAGGTATGCAGGGATGGTTTAACATTCGCAAATCAATCAACGTGATACACCACATTAATAAAATGAAGAATAAAAATCATATGATCATCTCAATAGATGCAGAGAAAGCATTTGACAAGATACAGCATCCATTTATGATAAAAACTCTGAATAAAACGGGTATAGAAGGAAAGTACCTCAACATAATAACGACCATATATGAGAAACCCACAGCTAATATCATCCTCTATGGTGAAAAACTGAAAGCTATCCCTCTAAGAACAAGAACCAGACAAGGATGCCCACTGTCACCACTCCTATTTAAGATAGGACTGGAAGTCCTAGCCAGAGCAATGAGGCAAGAGAAAGAAATAAAGGGGATCCAAATTGGAAAGGAAGAAGTGAAACTCTCACTATTTGCAGATGACATGATTTTATATATAGAAAACCCTAAAGAATCCACCAGAAAACTCTTAGAAGTAATAAACGAATATGGTAAAGTTGCAGGATACAAAATCAACATAAAAAATCAGTTGCATTTCTATACAGTAACAATGAAGTAGCAGAAAGAGAAATTAAGAATACCATCCCATTTACAATTGCAACAAAAAGAATAAAATACCTAGGAATAAACTTAACCAAAGAGGTGAAAGAGCTGTACATGGAAAACTATAAAACATTTCTGAAAGAAATTGAAGAAGACACAAAGAAATGGAAAGATATTCCGTGCTCTTGGATTGGAAGAATTAACATAGTTAAGATGTCCATACTTCCTAAAGCCATCTATAGATTCAATGCAATCCCTATCAAAGTTCCAACAACGTTTTTCACAGAAATAGAACAAAGAATCCTAAAATTTATATGGAACAACAAAAGACCTCGAATAGCTAAAGGAATCCTGAGAAAAAAGAACAAAGCTGGAGGTATCACACTCCCTGATTTCAAAATATACTACAAAGCTACAGTAACCAAAACAGCATGGTACTGGCACAAAAACAGATGCACAGATCAATGGAATAGAATCGAAAGCCCAGAAATAAACCCACACATCTATGGACAGCTAATCTTTGACAAAGGAACCAAGAACGTACAATGGGGAAAAGAAAGTCTCTTCAACAAATGGTGTTGGGAAAACTGGATAGCCACATGCAAAAAAATGAAAGTAGACCCTTACCTTACACCATACACAAAAATTAACTCCAAATGGATTAAAGACTTGAATGTAAGACCTGTGAAACTTCTAGAAGAAAACATAGGCTCTATGCTCTACGACATATTTTAAAGCACCATGTCTGACCGGGCAAGAGAAACAATAGAAAAAATAAACAAATGGGACTACATCAAACTAAAAAGCTTCTGCACAGCAAAGGAAACCATCAACAAGATGAAAAGACAACCTAACAATTGGGAGAAGATATTTGCAAACCATACATCTGATAAGGGCTTAATCTCCAAAATATATAAAGAACTCTTGTATCTCAACAACAAAAAAACTACCAACCCAATTAAAAAATGGGCAAAAGACCTGAACAGACATTTCTCCAACAAAGATATACAGATGGCCAACAGACACATGAAAAGATGTTCAAAATCATTAACTATCAGGGAAATGCAAATCAAAACTACAATGAGATATCACCTCATGCCCGTCAGAATGGCTATAATTAACAAGACAGGAAACAACATGTGTTGGAGAGGATGTGGAGAGCAGGGAACTGTCATACACTGCTGGGTGGATTGCATACTGGTGCAGCCACTATGGAAAACAGTATGGAGATTCCTCAAAAAATCAAGGATAAAACTACCATATGATCCAGCTATTCCACTGCTGGGTATTTATCCAAAGAATTTGAAAACACCAATTTGTAAAGGTACATGCACCGCTGTGTACATTGCAGCATTATTCACAATAGCCAAGACTTGGAAGCAACCTAAGTGCCCATCAAGGGACGAATGGATAAAGAAGCTGTGGTATATATACACAATGGAATACTACTCAGCCATAAGAAACGATGAAATCCAGCCATTTGTGACAACATGGATGGACATCGAGGGTATAATGCAAAGTGAAATAAGTCAGAGGGAGAAGGTCAAATACCGTATGATTTCCTTCATTAAGTAGTAGATAATAACAACAATAAACAAACACATAGGGACAGAGATTGGATTGGTGGTTACCGGAGGGGAAGGTGGGAGGGAGGAGGGCAAAAGGGATAATTCGGCACATGTGTGTGGTGATGGGTTGTAATTAGTATTTGGGTGGTGAACATGATGTAATCTATGCAGAAATACAAGTATAATGATGTACATCTGAAATTTATACAGTTTTATAAACCAATGTTACTGCAATAAACAAAAAATTTAAAAAAATAAAAAAGAAAGGAATGTATATTCTGCTGTTGTAGTCTGGAATGTTGTATAAATGCCAATGTATCAGTCGGGGTTTTTGAGAGAAAGAGAACCAATAAGAAATATTGGTTCTACTCAGATCTATCTACCTACCTATCTACCTATGTACCTATCTATCCACCCACCTATCTATCTATCTATCTATCTATCTATCTATCTATCTATCTATCTATGTATCTATCATCTATCTATCTATGTATCTATGTATCTATCTATCTATCTATCTCTCTATCATCTATCTCTCTATCAAGGAATTGACTCACCCAGTTGTGAGCTGGCAAATCTGAAATTCACAGTGCAGGCCAGCAGGCTGAAAATTCAGACAAGAGTCTGTATTTCAGTCTTGAGCCTAAAGGCAGTCTGGATGTAGAATTCCTTCCTCTTCAGGGAACCTCAGTTTTTGCTCTTAATACCTTCAATGCATTGTATGAGGCCCATCCACACTACGTAATTTGCTTCTCTTAAATCTACTGATTTAAAGGTTGATCACATCTGAAAAACACCTTCACAGCAACATCTAGACTGGTGTTTGATGAAATATCTGAGCACCATCACCTAGCCAAGTTGACACATAACATTAACCATCACAGTCAGTTAGATCAAGTTGGTTGATGATGTTCAGGACTTCTAAATACTTGCTAATCTTCTGTATTCTTGTTCTCAGTATTCAAGCACTGAGAAAGAGTCTTCAAGTATAATTGTGCTTTTGAATATTTCTCCTTTAGTTCTATCAACTTTACTTTATGTATTTTGAACTTCTGTTTTTAGGGGCATGCACTAAAGATGTTTATGTTCTTTTGGTGAACTTGTCCTTTTATTTATGTTCTTTTGTTGAACTTATCCTTTATCATTTTGTAATGTCTCTCTGTACCCTAGACAATTTTCTTTATTCTAAACTTTACTTTGTCTGATATTAAAATCACTGTAGCAGCTTTCTTATAATTCATGCTTGCATAGTATAAGTTTTTATATCACTTTACTTTTAAATTATCCAAATCATTATATTTAAAGTTATTATATTGGAGGAAGCATAGAATTGTTTTTCACAATTTGACAATTTGTGTATTTTAATTGCTGTTATTGTTGATTTGGTCAGATTTATGTCTATCATTTTATTATTTGTTTCCTGTTCATCTTCTCTGTTTTTCTGTTCTGTTTCCCCAATCTATTGGATTATGAATATATTCTAGTATACCATTATGATATTTATCATTTTTTACCTAAATCTCTTCAAATTACTTTTATTGTTTGCTTTAGGGATTACAATATATAATCCTACCTTTTTGCAGTCTAATAAGAGTTTATATTTTATCACTTTAAGAAAAACCTAGGAATCCTATAATCAAATAGGTCAATTACCCTTTATATTAAATTTTCATGTGTTACATCTTTATACATTGACCTTACCCAAGGGAATCATATAATTTTCTGTTTTCAACTACTATACACATTTTTAAGAGAAGAAATACAATTTATTATATTTATCCACTTATTTACTTCTGTTAGTCTTTCTTCATCCTGATGTTCCAAATTTCACTCTAGTAAATTTCTTTTCAGCCTGAAAAATGTTCTTTAGCATTTTGTTTTAGAAAATGTTTTCTGGTGACATATTTTCTTAGGTCTTTTATCTAAGAATGTCCTTATTTTGCCTTCATTCCTAAAGTATATTTTTTGCAGGATATACCATTCTGTGTTAATGGTTATTTTCTTTTAGCACTTCAAAGCTATTGTTCCACTCTCTTCTGGCCTCCACAATTCACAATTCCAACAGTCATCTCAAATGTGACTCCCTCATATGTAATGATATTTCTATGGTTATTTTCAGTGTTTCTTTCTTCATCTTTGGTTTTCAGAAGTTTGATTACGACTTGCCTGAGCATGGTTTTCTTTGACTCTATCCTGTTTGGAATTCACTGTGCTTCTTAAATCTTTATGTAACTTTATATCTTTCATCAAATTTAAGAAGTTTAGGAAGCCATTATTTCTTTAAATATATATTTTCTGTATCAATCTATTTTTCTTCTACTTCTGTAGCAGTGTTAGATATTTTGATATTGTCCCACAGGTCCTTAAAAGTCTGCTCATAATTTTTATGATTTTTTTTTCCTTCAGATTGTATAGGTTCTGTTGATCTATCTTCAATTTCATAACTCTTTCTCTATCATCTCATTCTGCTATTGAGTTCAGTGAACATTTTTATTTCAGATATTGTAATTTTTCCTTTCTAAAATTTCCATTTTTTTAACCATCTATTTCTCTACTGAGAACTTATATCTTTCTTTCATTTCAGGGATGTTAACCTTTCACTTAAGGAAGATGGTTAAAACTGTTGGAGAAGGGGAATATCCTCATTCTACCTTTCTTGTGTTTTTATGGTTGGACTAATAATAAATGACACAACACCAGATTAACAGGAGAAAAACCCAGTTTGATATGTATGCATTGGTAATAAAAGAGAAATGATACTCGGAGAGTGAACAAAGCAGATAGTATATATCTTTTAAATGAAGAAACAATAGATTTGTGAGGGACGACAGGGCAAAGAAACTTAGATTTGGGTTATGTAATTAGTGAGGAATTTGAGCAGAGTTTAAGCTTGAGGTAGTAAATTAGCAAGGTTTGTTTATGCAGACTTCTCAACCCTGACTTCCCTAGCTCTGGTGATAAGGATGCAGGGAGAGCAGCTTTCACATGGGAGATTTATTTCCTGCTTTCAGGAGAACAGAGACAGGAGGTCAGAATGCCCTCTTTGCTTCTCACGTAACTTTAGTTCAAAGCAATCAATATGCTATAGTGGGATATTTTAGTGTGTCCTGCCCTGGTCCTCAACATAACAACCGCTTTAAAGTCTTTACGTGAAGATTCCAGTATCTGAGTTATCTCAGGGTTGGCATGTATTGATTGTCTTTTTCCTTGAGAAATGGTCAGATTTTCCTTTTTTTTTTTTTTTGTATGTCAAGTAATTTTGGATTACAACCAGGACATTTTGAATAATACATTAATATTCTCGGTCCTGTTAAAATTCTTTGAAAAATGTTGAATTTTTTGTTCGTTTGTTTTGCTCAGTAGGTAATCAACCTGGTAAGGTTCAGACAGCACATTATGTTTCCTTTCAGTGGATCAATTCAGTTTTCAAAGCCCTTGCTGTATTGTTTGGATCTACCCAGCATATGCACCACTCAGAGGTTAATCTTGAACTTGGGCAGTGGTTTATGTCATAGCTCAGTTCAGGATGCCTTGTTATCCTTGTTTGGCTTTGCTCAGTACGCTAATGGCTCAGTAGTAAGCTAAGGACTTGCGTCAGTTCATACGTAGAACTAAGAGATCCCTTTCTCTAGCTTTCACTTTTCTGGGATTTGCCCTACATTCTCTGTCTCCTAACGGGTTTTTTCTTCATTCTTCAGGCCAGAATTCTAGTTTGTTTTATTTTTCCAGAGTTTTAGTCTTCCATACTTTCATGCAATTCCTTGCGACTGAGGCCTTCCCCACTATAGATCATTATAAGTTTTGACTTCAGTCCTCAAACCCCCTACTATTGTTCACTTTTCAGAGTCCTCAAGTAGTTTCTTTTTCAAGCTCAAACAAAAGTTTTATATCTGTTGAATTATTTCAAAAGTTTATATTTTCTGTTTACCCTTCTTTTGCAACATTTTGTTCAAATATTTTAAAATTTTACTAGCAAATCTACAGATCTTTCCTTTGTATATTTTGAAACACCTCCTCTGATTTGAAAATGTTTCATTGTATTATTCTACTTTTTTAAATTTTAATTTTTAGTTGATTGTCTATAATTTATTTTGAAAACTGTACATACATGATGAAGATGGAACATGAGTTTTTTCTGATTAAACAAATATTTTAAAGATGGTATATTGAGTAATCCTTACTCGTCAGCTTTTAATGCCTCCCTGAGTTATATCAGCAGAAAGAAGCTGCATGGAGTTTACTTTTGGAACCAGAGCCTTAGAGGATGCCAAAGGTAGTTACCCAGAGATTATAACTTGCATCAGGAAACTATGAATTACTAGAGGTGATTAAGTGATAGGTATATCCCCAACTATGCAAAAGTTGCCCATGAGAGAAAGATCTAACAGTTGGTCACCTTACACCAAATGGCACAGAGAAATACCAGATTGCAACTCAATCTTTCATCTCTTCATTCTCTTTCTCTACTAACCCCATGGGAGTTACAAACACCAAAATTATTAGGAGAGAAGTAACAGAAAATCAGTGGAGAAAGATAGCAACAGCAGCATCCCTTTTCCCACTTGAGATTTATTTCAGATAAGCTTTGAGCTGATTGAGAGATTTGATGAAGATCAGCCTGGACCTTCTAATATCTGAAAGTGGGATTGTTCATCAATATCTGAAAATGACTTACAAGCTATGAAATCTACTTGTGTTATCATCTAGGTGCAGGGAAAGTCAATCTGACAGACAAGGTTTGAAGACAAATTAAGGCAAAAACTTAGTTATATCTTACTCAATCCAGTAGAGTCAATAAGACTGAAAACTCTATATTTTTCTATTATCTAGTTAATAAATTTGCTATGCCATTATAATAGAATATTTTAAATTTGCTATGCCATTATAATAGAATATTTTAATATTTAATAGTGTTAGTATCCTCTCATTATTGTCAGATTTTCAAAATCATTTTTGCTAATTGTTGGGAAAAAAATAGTGAATACTAACAATCTCTACTGTAGTTTCTATGATCTCATTAACATACCAACAAAGGTCCAAGAAAACTTATGCTAATAAACACAATAATGACATAAAAATGAAGACTCAACAACAGTGCCCAAATAAAGATTAGCCAGCAAATTTTTGCCAACATCTGGGAGAAAATAGCCAGCAGAGATAGACCAAGAAATACACTTGATGGATCACAAGTGCTTTTTATCTCTGCAGCAGAACAGTCTTCACAGTTTGAAAAAGATCAGGAAACAGCAGGGTATTTCCCCCACTGTTTGCCTAATGGCTTAGAGAGCTAAAGGACATGAATGCCCACCTGCAGTATTGCTTTATGAAGTGGCCATAATTTGACTCCCCACTTCTTGACCAGGCCTCTAATCAATTCATTTTTGGCATGCAATAAGTGATTGCAGCTCCAGTAGGAAGTCAAGGAATTGGTGCACCAGAAATTGAGAATTGGTCCCCATAGTAAAGCTATTTAGATGAAAATGATATAGAAAGAGGCCCATGGAAGTTATTTCTTAAGACCTGTATATGACTTCAGAGGCTGTCTCAAGAACTGCTAATCAGACACCAATCTAAATCAGATCTCCCCTTTTGCACCACTTTCTCTTTACTATTCGTTACCAAGCGTTATTAGTTGATATGCCGTCATTAAAACAAACTATCTTAAGAAATAGCAACCTGTCTTTATCACCACATTTAGAAACAAACTTTGGAGGTCTCAAGATTAAAAATATTTGATACAATCAGTGGATGTAGATTTCAAAATACTGTATAATTTATAAAC